>NW_008685963.1:14275-39033 GCF_000695815.1 Acanthisitta chloris | reverse complement strand
CGCCCGGGCCGGCGGGGAAAGGACGAGCCCGTGGGAGTAAAAGAGGGCACAGACCTCCCGCTTGGAAACTTATCGACAAGTGGAAAAGTAACTCGGGGCACACGCGGGTCTGTTCTGCTTTCCGCACTGCCCGCGGTATCGTCACCCCCCGTAGGTGGGTTTTTCTGGGCCGTCATTGTACAGGAAAGAACACTCAAAAGACATCTCTGGAAAGCACTATACTTGCTTCTTTTTAAACTATAAATCCTTCAGGGGTGGTGGTGCTACACTGTAGGAATCAGTTCTTCCGTGTGATGTCCCCGGTGGGTTCTGACTGATCGGGAGCTGATTTTTGGAGACTTGTAACCACATCGCTTGTGTACATTTCACACTTCAAAGCGCACAGATAGTCGTGACCTGAGAGTTAACTAGGCAACTTATCTCCTTTTTTCGAGGTCAATAAATACCATTTCATTATGCCCTTAGTGGCTAGGTACACCTGTGCTGAGAGGGAGGTGCACTGATAATTTTTGGGTTTGGTATTGGTTTTATTTTTTGCAGGTTCTTAACACATAACACGTAAATGAGTGTACAGAGGGCCACGCTGTCTGGGGTTTGGTCACTTGCCTTAGTGATAAGTGGTGAACAGCACAATGCCAGGACCCCCCTGCAGGTTTGCATGCCCCCAGTGTTTTAAGCAACACTCAGCATCTCCTCCTAAAAATAGTGTATTTCATTCTACCCATCTACACTATTAATAATTAAGGAACTAAAAGAGCTTGTTGTCCCAGCTAACTTTTTGAGTTTCCTGTGTGATGTTTTTGCTGTGTTGATGTTGGAAGGATTAATTTATCTGACCAGATTCATTTTCAAGGCTTGAAAACATTGTTCTTCTCCAGAGCAGTGGAATGACTGTAGGTTTTGCTCACTTCAAAGTTAAAACAACCAAGCTGATGTGTGGTGTAGGACCTCTGGCAGGAACAGTGCTTATTGGAGAGAGGATGGACACTGAGATGCCAGCAGATGGGAGATGTGCAGGCTAAGTAGTGGTGAAGCTGTGAAGTCAGAGCCTGCTACCAGCTGGTACCTTGTTTGCTGGCATGGTTGGGCATTCTGTTTAATCCCTAGTGGATAGGTGATTGTAGGCTTGTTTCAGTTAAATACGGGGAATGCTTCACTGTCAAAGGTGTGGTAGACTTGAAAATAAAGAAGACTTAGTCTTTGAAAGAATAGTGCTTTCTTTTGCAGTCTTTTTCAGTTAGTAATTACAACGGAGTTATGAACCTTACTTCTACTTTATCTGAAGAGTGATCCCACTGCAGATTGCTAGAGAGGTGCCCAAGGCTTTTCCCAAGCCCTGTTGGAATGTCATATAATCATCCTGGCTGCGAATACTGAATCAGCTGCACTCACATTGAGCTACATGGCTGCAGGGCATGGACAGGCTCTTGCTTACTCTTTGTTGGAAGTGTGCTTTTTAGTTGGTGTTGACAGGTGTTGTGGAGCTTACTTTTCCGAACAGTGATGATGTTTTCTGGAGGGATTTTGTTTCCTCTCAGGCATTCCTAATTCCCAGATAATTATTAAATTATTCTTTCAGCCACCATTGCAAGATGCTTGAGTCCATTAATATTGACATTGAGTCAGCTTTGGTTAAGGTTTCATAAGTACTTGAGAAAACATTTTCCAACTTCAAAAGAACCTCAGCACTGCTTGATTTGTAGCCTAGTGTAGAGCTGTGTCTGCACTAGTATTGATCAACAGTGTGAAGATGAACAGTCTGTGGCCAACTCAAAGGAGGTGACAAGTCTAATGCGGATTAACTTTTACTGATTTGTGATGATGTGTTTGAGAGAATGGATAACAATTCTAATACAATGTTGAAAGCAGTAAGGCAGGTCCTACAGAAGTATTGACAGATAATGTGTTTGAGGAAATACTTCTGGCTCTTAACTCCACTTATTTTAAAGCAGCTAGAGTAGCTGTTCTTCTGTGAAATTAAAGAAAAACATTAGTGAATAACTTGACATGGAATTAACTGAAAAAACCTCCAGTTATTAAAATCTAATACTGAGTTATAGATATATATGTATATATATTTGGCATTGGTTTTTGGACAAACGTTTTCCACAGTTCTGTACGTTCTTTTTTTTTTTTTTTTTCTGAGAGAAAATGTGCTTTAACAGCCCATGACTAGCTTTACACTTCAAAATTGGCTGTGCCTATTCAGAAGCAATGGAATTGCGTACCCTAAGTCTGTCTGTTCTGATTGTTGTGGCTTGCCTGCGCAGACTGGCCCTTCAGGATATTGCGGTACTGATCCCCCAGCTCACAGCACGATCCTCCTGCTAAGGATTTGCAAACCAACTCACATGTGTGTCTGTATTTCAGTCTCAGGAATTTGCAGACGGATAGATCTTTTTCAGTCTAAGCACTGAGCTCTGAAGCACAGCCACTGTGCTAGGACCATTCCTTTGCTGCTGCTGCCCCTGCCCTGGGACACCTGCAAGATGGGCAGGGAAGAGGACTGGGTTGAGTAGTATCCAGTGTCACTGCAGCTACTCAGCTGTCAGACCCCATGTTCATTAGGATACCATGTTAAAGCTAACCTAGGAGTGTTAAACAACAGTGCTAAATGTTCTGAGAGTTTGCGCTGTGGGGATGCATAAATATTTGATTGTTGCTGCTGTCAGTCAGCGATGTGCAGGCAGCAAGAGGAGTGCAGTCTGTGGCTCCTACCTCTGAAACTGGAGCTCTCTTCTCTGTGTAGGCAAAGGGCAAATCTGTGTTATTCTTCGACCAAAAAGAATGGAAAAGCAAAAAGTTACCACATAAATTAATTCTTTCAGTCCCTTCAGTGAAGGGTCTTGGTGAGGTTTTGCTCCTACCTCCCTAATTTGGGTGCTGTGAAGAAGATGAATTAACTGCTGCATGGATTTCTGTGTGTGCTGGTAACCAGCCTACATGTGCACGGAGTCTGTCGTTTAATGGCACAGTAAATTCAGCTTAACAGCTCCTACTAAGAGATTCTTTGTAGTGCTGCAAAGCACCGGTCTGCTATTAACTCAGTCTGCTGTTTCCAATTTGTTCAAAATGAGTTGGCTTTATAAAGACAGGTTTTATGATGGATCAGGTATTATCTGTCCTTTATGTAGCTGCTTTAAAGCCAGAGTAAATCTGGGATGAGGTTGACTGTGCGTATTTAGCAGTAATAGAGTCATGTACCCAAACTTGGCTCAGCATAATTCTGTAATGCCGTTTGGTCTAGCATTGCACATGTCTAGTATGAATGAATGCAGCCTGAAGTGTAGGCTAAATTACCTGGTGCTGACAGATTTCCATTGCCTTCTATATCTGCCTCCATGACCAGAGTGGGTGCAAGGTTTCCTGCCACTTGCTGGAAAAGAACTGGGATCAGTTTATTTCAGTGCAACAAGTGAAATAGAAAATGCCATGGGATTTCTGAGGAAAGCCTTTCAGAATTGGCATAAAATGCAACTTTGTTGCATAAAAGCTTATCCAAAGTATTTATATACAGAAGAAGTGATGCTTGCTGGGCAGGGGCTTCTGACTGGAGACTTGGATTCACTGGCCGTTGTTAGCCAGTGTCTACTGAAAATTAATTTATCTGCATCTCTTTAACTTCTCTGAATGCCTTATCCATTCATGGAACATGGATACAAACCTTTGTAAGGCACACTGAGATATGATGATGAAAAATAGTATATAAGACATCAGCAATGTTACAGAAAGTCTTTAGATGAGATGTCAATCACCTGGGTTGATACTGCAGTAAGATACACCACATAGAATTGATTCCTACAGTATAGCACCACCACCCCTGAAGGATTTATAGTTTAAAAAGAAGCAAGTATAGTGGTTTCCGGAGATGTCTTTTGAGTGTTCTTTTCTGTACAATGATGGCCCAGAAAAACTGTGTTTGTCTTCCTGGGACTTTTATGGCCAAGATAAATGATGGCTAGTGATGTCTTCTCAGAGCTTTAAATCAGCTTCTCAAGTCAAGCATTATGGATCACTTTGGGGAAGCGGAGAGTTTTGTGGTTGCTATGGATGTAGTTATAAAAATATTTACTTTCTAGCCCGATGACATTGATTCCTTCAGATTGTTGCTTCACACTGGTGTGTTGCTAGATGCAGTCCCTTGTAAAACTTGCCCTACTAATATTAAGGCTTGTAACAGCTATTTGACCTTGACAAAACCAAATACTTAGCTTGGAAAGGCTTGGAAGGCTGTTACACTGCTGCTGCAAGTGAGATCCTGTGATAGTGTAATTTTTGGTAAATTGTATTTAGAATCATAGAATCATAAAATTTAGGGGTTGGAATGGACCTTGTAGATCATCTAGTCCCAACCCCCCTGCCATGGGCAGGGACACCTCCTCACTAGATCAGGTTGCTCAAGGCCTAATCCAGCCTGGTCTTGAACACCAACAGGGTCAGGGCAGCCACCATGGATGGTCTTGAACAATGTCTCACCACCCTTATAGTAAAAAACGTTTTTCTCATATCCAACCTAGACTTTCCCTCCTTTAATTAGATTTCTTCATGCTGTTCTATGTAGATTATTCTTGGAGTGAAATGCCCAGAGTAAGATAGGTACTTGAAATAGAAGCCTGATAGGAGGTTATTTACATTATTGGCACCACATAAAATAATGGTTCAAATTTATGTTTCTGGACAATAAAATTAATTTTGATCACTGTTTAATTATTCTTCAAATTTAAGACTTTTGAAGGTTTAATTCATAAAGGAAATCTTGAGTTTGTTCATTCTGCTAGAGTGGTAAGCCTGAGAATATTAAATAGACACTGGAAGTTATGTCAGATTTAAGATACTGAGGTTACCAAAAGCAGAACAACTTGACATGTCCAATAGTCTGTTTAATAGACTTCCCCCCCTTTTTTTTTTTTCTGGAATGCATCAAAAATAGCATATACATGTTCAGATTTTGAATTAAGTTAGCAATAAAATCATACAAATGTTAGAAAAAACAGAAGTAATACACTGAGACTATCTACTGTGAAAAAAGCTAGAAGATAAAAATTGTACTGAAAGCTCTCCTTGCATTTAGCTTTTTCTTTTAATCTTATGCCCTCTTTGGCTGCAGTTCAAAGTTTTGTGTATAGATTCCATCCTCTTCCTGCACCCCCAGAAGCATGGAGGGAGTTTCATAAAGGCCCTTTCCCCATCTGAGTAGCAGCGAGACTCTCTCTTCTTTCAGGAACAGTAGAGATTAAAAAATTTCTTTTCTTCTTAGAATGCAAGTTTTACTCCAGTCATAGTGTGTCTGCTTGCAGGTAGTTGACAACACTGGGACACCTTCTGATGTGTTGAACAAGTGCTTTGCCTAGAGGACATGCACACAAGCAAGATCTTAAAATTATTCACTTTGAATTACTGAGTGGAAAAAATAAATAAAACCTGTACTAGTCAGTCACTTCATCCAGTAACTTCATCTTCCTGTGCAGGATTAAGCAAACATACAGTGTAAAGTCTCATCTCTCTCCTTTGCTCTCGATCAGACAGAGCTCTCACTGCAGTCAGGTTTCAGTTCTGCCTTTTCTGGCTGCTGTTGTTCCATTGCTAACCCTTAGTATAACTGTCCTTAGTGCAGTGAATACACACAGCTATAGGATTTCCATCTTCCTGTAGGATCATGTCATTATTTAATGTTCTGTTTCCTTAAAGGTCTTTGCTTTCCTGGGGAAGATCAGGGCGTTTCCTTGGGAAGAGAGAAATGTTTGAGGGGAGACAAGAAAACAGAACCTTTGGAACATGCTTCCAGTGATGACAGAAACAGTGTTAGGGCTGACATAGTAAGAGAGTGAAAATACCTCTTAAACTTTATGCAGATATTTTACAAAAGGTCAAAAATGCAAAATATTCTCAATATGTCAAGGTTAAGGTAGAATATGTACGAAATGTCACTATCTCTTCATGAGAAGAATGCTTTAAAGTCATACTTAAACATCAACTTTGTTCTTGGGTGGATAGTGAATATAATGTAAATGCTTTTCCCTCACCCCTTCCAAACTCTAGAAAACAATTTCTCTTTGTTTTTGTTTGTTTGTTTGGTTTCTTTTTTTGTTTGATTTTTGGGGTTTTTTTGTACCTACAAATATTCTTATGTACACAAACCTGATTTGAAATAGTTTTTCTGGCCTTCAGCAGCCCATGTCTGTATGGTGGTGAAATACGCAGTCCTCCCATTATTCCCAGTGGAATAGGCAGAGCTTCCAAGTGCTTAGTTTTAATATAATTCTGTGGCTGGGTGTGTGAGTCATTAGGATAAATGCTGAGGCTAAAATCATCATGGTGTGAGGACAAAGGTCGATGATACGGTTGCAAAGAGACTGAGACTGTGTCCCCGAAAATTGCCTTTTTCCAGATGTGCCTCAGGAGTCCACACCTCTGGGTAACTGTACTGTGGGAACTGAGTTGCTTGTGAAGGCAGTGATATTGCCAGATATGCCATTGATGGAGATACCTGATGCTGCATTTTGTCCTAAAATTTGTTCATTTGGACTTGTCTGTGACCCTTTGCGGTTGTTGGTTTGTTGATTTGGGGTTTTTTCTCCCATTGTGTTCTATTCTATTTTTCCCCTTTCTGCACTAGGATTCCTGCTTTCTGTTTGGAATGATTGTATACACACTGTAAAGACCTCAAATCAGAGGATCTTAAAGTAATGTATGCCTGTCTTAAAAATAACTGTTTTCCATGCAGTGTATGATGAAGAGATGTGTTTGCTGGCAACGCGGGAAGAATGTGAGCACAGAAAGGACACTGGACAAAAATTGACTATGAGTCGCACAGGATTCTTGCAAAGTCATAAATGGCCCCCAAGTTTCCAAGTCCATTAGCAAAATGCTGCTTCTACAGCAAAAGCAGATGCTTTTCACTCCCTGCCCTGGGATCCTGGGAGCACTGCTGTGTCTGCTCTGTCCTGTGTTCTGAACCAGCTGTGTGGCAGCAACAGGCAGGATTAGAGTAGTGGTGGCTCAAGAGTTTTTCTTTAAAACTGAATTCTTGAAACCACAGAAAAATTCTCTTGGGGGCTCTGAAGCATTCAGACTAGTACAATTCCCTCAAGTGTAGAGGGAATTACAGTGTGTTGTTTTTGTTTGTTGAATGCCTTTTCATTCAGCCTGCTGTTCTTTCCTGTTTTCTCCTGAGAATAACAGTGCTATATATTTAGTTTCTAATGGTCATGTATATAAATATATATATACACACACATACATTTAAAAAATATGTACATTTTTCTATGTTTCCTTTTATTTTGGATAAAGTACATATTGTAACAGTGTGATATTTCTGCACTTGTTCCTCTTTCAATTTCAGAAAAGCAGTAGAGAGTGTGTCCTTGCAGAGAGGACCTAGCCCTCTTTTCTAAGGTGACATAGCAAATAGATTTTAGCATCCATCTGACCTTTGGCAAGGTAGTTCTGTTCTGTTCATGTGGCCTGAGCCAGTTCCCATGAAAGCTGCTGGCACTGATTCCCCTGCCTCTGAAAGGACCAGACCAGGTATAAGACTGGTAAAACTCCAGTGAGGCAGGGACTGAGCAAGGAAAGAATCAAGTCACTGCGTTCAGTGGGAGCTGGGTCTCATCCAGGATAGGTTTGGTGTTAGGCTTATGTTAATGAACTTAAAGAGGCTGAGCTCTTGGTTCTACATTCATTAATATGATACCCAGGCTTTGCCAGATCACTTCACTGCACAGACTTGGATCAGTCCTGGGCATGACTGCATTCTTGCCAAGTTAGAGCACAATATCGAGTGTTTACATTGACCTTTTTTTGCAAGGTATCAGTGTGCAGGTGACGCTGAGGCAACCACAGGTTTGCTGAGAAAAAAATCTTCCAAGCAAAACAAAACCATTTTCAACAAACTGTTGTTATTTAGAGGCATGCTGTCCCAGCAGTTTGTTCTAGACAGTCACAATGTTTCTGGTCTGATAAGAGATGTGCTAAAATCAGATTTTGTAGAACTGAGATGGACTAAGCAAGAATGGAAATAATCAGTAAGGTGACAGGGTTTGGATATATCGTGATCTAGTTATGACGAATAAATATATTGACAAAATCCTAGGTAGGACCCTGGAAAGAGGCCATGTGGGCAACACAACCTCGCTGGTCATACATTGGTAATTGCTTCTTGTGTTTTTAGCTAGTAGCCTAATGTCCACAACTTGAAAAGAAATGTCAGGAAACTCTGCTTCACGCCCGAAAACGAGACTGGTTTGTATTATCAGCTTTAAATGTGATTGCTATGTCCAGACCTGGATGTAAATATATTCAAGGTGACACTGTTTTGCACAGATCCATTATTTAGCCTGGAAGTTATACAGCTGCTAACAAGCTTCTCTTTTTTTTCTTTCTTTTTTTTTTTAACACAGCATGTGTGTGTAGTGATCGCATGAAAGAGTCCCTTTAATGTGTGTTTTAGCATTTCTCTGCATTCAACAGTAATGCTCTTCCCAAGGCTTCAGCTCCTGTGGCAGGTAATAGCTGAGTGTTGCAGTGCAGTTTTGAGAAAAGTATGAGGAAATGTAGGTGAAATTTAAAAGCTGAGAGTGTTTCAGGCAAGAATTAAGCATTGGGGAGCAGGGGAACAGGGAAAACCAGCCTCTAACGAAAGGAAAACCTCACAACATGCCTTTAAAATGATGCTTTGGCTGTGTCCAACAGGAGACAGCCACTGTAGGGCAGACTGACAAGGATCAGGTGAGAGGAAGGTGAATCCATGGTTGGATGCCTGTTGTTACTGCTGTAGATTGGAAAGCAGCAACAAATGCACATTTGCCCTTTACAGGCTCAGAGCACAACTGTGGTATGTGCTGGGGAGGATGGTGCTATTGTTCAGTCCTTAGCAGGGAAAAAAACCCACCCAAAAATGACAGCATTTACACTGATTTAACTTAGCAGTTTAATGTGTAAACCATGATGTAGCTTGACCAGTAACATCCTGTGCTGTTGCAAAGAGCTTATATGTGTATAGGCACATACAAAACCATTACAAAACATTATGGCCGAAGGTCTTGGAAATTAAGAAGCATCAGAATTATGTTCATCCTGGCAGTGTTGGTTTGGTATTGAATTGTGTGCAGACATCGGAATCCAGTCAAAATCTGTGTGATAATGTTATTTTTATACATAAGCTTCTGTCATGGTCATTGCACAGAAGAATTTTTCTGGGAGTGACTCCCACATTGGAGGAAGTCATGTTTGTGAGTAAGAAAAGGGATTATTGAAAGAGAAAGGATGGTCTCCTGGCTAATTGTTTTGTTGGAAATTTTGTTTTTTATCTTCTGCTTGCCCCACAGCGTTCCTATGGGATGCTAGACATGGCAAGTAAGCCTCACATTTCATTGTGTTTGCTTTACTCCTTGTTTCCTGAATCCCCAACTGTTGGTCTGAGATGCAGAAGAAAGGATTATTCCCAGCTGTGGCTGAAGGTCAGTAGGAGCTATCTTCTGAAGAGGCCAAATGCAGTGCCATATTAAGTGCTGTGGAAAAAGAGAGTTTTCCAGGGAAATTTGGCAAGAATTGGCTTTTGACCTTAATTTCAGTTGACTGTCTGTAAAATTGGGATACCATGCCACTTTGTCACAGAGATGTGTTTAGTAGTTTAATTGCCCTGTGAGGTAATTCAAATAACACAGTGCTTTAAAGAGCACAAGCAGATACAAAGCTCTGAGTTGCAAGTCTGCAGGCCACAGAAGTAAACAAGGAGAAAGCAAAACAGGGGAATGCTCTCCCTCCTGTTGCTGCAAGCAGGTGGTGGTGTGGGGAAGGAGAAAGTCCGTGGTCATGTAATTACAGACTACCATAGTGTATACTTAACTAATGATAGAATTAAGATGTGTGAAGAACTCATTTCAGGCACTGTTGCATACTCAAATGGCAAGTATTTCAACATATGTTTGTCTGTCTCTCTCTTGGCCACTCTTCTGCCTCTTTGTCCCAAGTCCTAATTTTCCAGCTCTTTCTGTGGTAGGTTTGGTTTTGGTTCCCCCCACACCCTATCTATTCCTTCAAACCTTCTTGCCCAGCCGCTCAGGGAAACTTGCCCAAGGGCTGCTTTGCATGATTTTCATCCAGTCTGCTCTTCTTCAGACGGGACAAAAATCAACATAAAAGATGCAGCTCTTACTATAAGAATTTAGCAAAATGGGGTCTTAAGAGAGGAGGTGTGAGGCAACTGAAAGAACAGGCTCAGCTCAATATGAGACATCCATCTTCATAACATCAATGATTTCATAAAGGGCCAAAACTATGAAAAATACTGTAGTATTTTAGAATAATAATAGAAATCCTGATAGTGATATGGTGAGTTAGGAGGTTATTGTTGAATATTGTGACATGTTTGGTTCTTGTGTTCTGGAAGGTGCTTTCTTAAAACAAAGGGCTGTGCCACAGGCATAAAGCAAGTTGGACAGAGCTGGATTTTGTGAGAGCTACCACAATCTTGTGATGACCTCAGGGAAAGATTTTTAGAAAAAGGCTGTAAAGTTATTCAATATAAGAGATTCGGGGTGCATGGAAAAGCAGGATCTCTGTTGGTATTTCTGATTGATGCTTCAAAGCCTCTCTGTGTGCATAAGCCACGTTCACTGGACTGTGCAATACAGTTAGAACAGTTATTGTGCATTGCCAGTTGACCTCTGAGATGAAAATACTTCTCCTTCCCTGTGGTGTTACTAGGATATAGCGCAGTACAAATAAATACATTATTAGTGTTCCTTTTTCTTCTCCTAATTCACAAGAATGAGCTCAGATACCAAATAAAATTCATACTGGACAGAAAGGCAGTTGTCAGTGGGAAACTACTATATTTAGTTTCAGAAAACCACAATCCTTATTTTACTCTTTTGAGTACATTCCTGCATTACTGGGACTTAACTTGAAAAGGCAGTGTGCAAGAAGAAAGTAATCACCTGCTTGGAGATGGTTTCTCTTGTGGTATGTTTTCTGTTTGAATTATGAACATCCAACAGAAGATGTATAAAACTAGTGTTGAACATATGACACAGGCCTATGGCACTATAATTGAATGATGAAACTTGCCATGAGTGGAATAATGACACACAACTTTCTATGTGACTGGGAACAATTTCATTGTTCCATTTGGTATACTGAAAGAATTTTCTCTATTTAACGTCTGAGCAAAAAGGGTAGGAATCTCAGCCAGGAGAATGAGGTTTCCAAACATTTTGTTCAAACTGGGGATTTCTTTCTAGACTTTGGCAATCATGAAACATGACCAGACACTTGTACAAAGAACTCGACATTCTCTTTATGCAGTAACAGAGAACGATCTAGCAAATGTTTGCCTGAAGCAAGCAAGTCAAGATAATGTGTTAAAGGTGAGATGAGGTCTCTTGTAAAGTGTTTTACCAGCTCAAGTTAAAATTAAACTGAGTACACAGCAATAAATGAGAAGAAATTCTCTAAGCATGGTTACATCTAATTTTCATTTTCTTATTAAGCTGAACAGTGGAATGCTAGTCTCAGGGGAAAAAAACCCAAACACCTAAATCAAAATAAACAAAAACCTCCATGCCACCAAAAAACCCCCACCCAGACCAACCCACCCTAAACAATGCCTGAAGTAATTATCACTCTAAAAACTGAGCTTTGTTTAAAAATGGCTAGTCAATTTAGGTCTCAGTCTAAAAAAAAATGATGGAGAAGTGCATTTAAAAAGAACATTTAATTCTGACTTGTGTCGACTGCTGTTTCTGTGGGATTACACAGACAATATATACAAGCAAGAAGAGGACCCTGAGAACTGGTGCAGATAGAGTCCGGATGAGTTGATGGGAACAAAATCAGATTAAGATCTAATGTACATAAACAATATTGTTATGAAGAGAAGGTTATACCGAATCAGTTCTCGATGCTGTTAAAACCTGTTGCAAGTTTCCCATTGACTTCAGTCATCCCGACATATCCGCACATGAAATGAAAAGAACATGAAAGCCAACCTACCGTGAAGGCTGTGCACGCTAATCAGCACTTCTGTAGTTTGTCAGACTCTTAAAGATGACCAGCTCCTTTCCGATCGTCGTTTCCTATCCACTTGTTAGCATTTGGTAAAGGGCGGCTCTGTTGTTCCTTCCGTTCGGTGCTGGAGAAAAGTGTATGCCCAGTAACTTTCCCCACTTGTTTCTTTTACTGGCGCCATGGATTAGTCTAATAAGAGTCACCTCCCTTAAGACCTTTCCTCTCTAATAACCCTGCATGGAATACTTGCTGTCAAATTAGATTCAGATTAGGAGGAGCCTAATTAACACTTTTTAACTTTTTTTGTGTTGACCCGTTGTGCTAAAACTGACTTTGGGGGAAAAAAGGCACAGTTAACTCACTTGGTAGCAAAAATCCCCACGAAATTCCTGCAAAGCGCTGGCTTGCTGTCAGGTTGTTTACATGTTTCATATGCAAGGTTTCTTTGGTTTGAACCGAGTAGCTGATAGATGACGAAGGGGAAGCTGTTCAGATCCTTTCCTTGGACATGGCCTTTTATAATCCAAATGTCTGATCTACATATTCCTTTTAAGCTCCCTGTAGTCATGTATCCCACAGTACAAGGAGATACCTTAGTTTGTGGTCATTTTATTACATCGTCAAAAAGTTATAATGCCATTAAATCCTAGGTGTCAAAACCAGCTCAGCATCACAATTATCAATCTAAAGGTATTTCTTCAGTCCAACAAATGTGCTCTCCCTTATCACTGGATTATCAAATGATATATGCCTTCTCCTCTATCAAAGGCAAATCACTGTGCATACTGTGTTCTTCTTCCCTTTGTGGAACTAGCAAACTCCCACTTGTGATGTCTTTCAGTGCCCTAATTACTTTCTGGTTTCTTGGGTTTACATGCTAAGACCTGTAATATTCTTGGCAGGTGGAGATTACATTACATGTCTCTGTGCACTGTTCATCATAGTGGGCTGAGTTTTCAGTGTGTGTGGATGTGGGCATTTTGACAGAGCAATAGTTTATAGCTTGAAGAAAGGGATGCCTGCAAAATGCTACTTTTTTTAGTCAGAATATAGCTATAAAATATTTTTTTTTAGTTATTTAAAAAACTTTCCCTCTTTTTTTTTTTTTTTAAATTAGTAATATCAGGCTTTGGGGAGAATACATGCTAAACCTCTCAGACTGCACACAGACTTTTCGAACAAAAAGCTGCCATGTCATTATACAGCCTTTCCCTTCCCCCCTCAGTGGGAAAACAGGAACTTCTGAGGGGGCAGTAAATAGCTGAAGTACTCAACAAAGAGTATTTGAACAAAAGGCTGGTAACACCTCGTTATTGTATCCGCAATATCCAGGGAAAAAAATATTGGGCAGAAGAAAGCTGTGATCCAAATCTGAGGAAATAGAAAGGGTGTGGAAGTAGAAAAGGTGTGGAAGTTAGCTACGTAAATATGATTTAGTTGGTTGTGTATATTGGGATGGTGTAATATAAACAGAACTGCAGGAAAAGGCTTGGGGTTTTCAGAAGAACCGCTTGGGTGGGAAGGCAAAACTGTAATCTTGCACAGTGGCACGGAGGCTTTTTATTCAAAAAGTCTGTGTGTAGTCAGACATAGTATGTTTTCCCCAAAAGCTAGCACAGAGCATACTCTCAGCCTGAAACCCCTCAGCAGCTTGGCTGTTGTTACTTTACCCGGAGCTCCTATAACTCTGGGCGCTGCATCACTTGCTGCAGGTCAGGTGTAGACAAAGCCAGTTACTGCATTTTTGGATGTTGGTGCTGGCAGCTGCCTGCCGGGTCAGGTCGTGGCTGCCTGCACTGAACCAGCAGGTGACCCAGTCACAGTTCCTGACACCTTAAACCGTGATGGGCTGTGACTTGAGCGCTGCAGAGGCTGTTGGCTAGTAAACAGTTGCAAATTTGGTGCTGAAGTCTGACAAGGTGACTGCCCTCTAGTTATCTGCCTTTCTCATCTGCCAGTGGTAGATGGTGTAGTAGCCTTGTCCTGTCTTCTCACAATTTAGTCTATACCTATGCATGAGACTGTGCCCTGAGACAGAGCTGGTGTCTTGATCTGCTGACTCAGCTTCTGTAATGCTTGGGGTGGGGGAGGTTGGATAGGATAGAGAGCAAGCAGTGCTATTTTAGTCCAATGTTTTGATCTCATGCTGAGGAGATTTGCCTGAATTTTAGGACAAAATTGTACTAGGGCTGTGGGTACACTTTGCTAGATATGTTTGGGGGTTGTACCAACTTTCAGTCTAACAACACGCTTGTCTCCCAGAGGAAAGTGCTGTGCCGGCAGAGGAGCTAGAAGGAGAATGTATGGAAAATGCCTTTCCACTAAGAGCTGTAATTGCTCTAAACTCTGTCAGGCATGCGAGATTCACTAATCCATAGTAATCCCTGTAGTTTGTAGCAGTTCTGACATTTGTGAGCTGTATTGGAAAATCAGATTTAGACAGAGAAATGGAATCTAGTATGCTTTAAAACCCAAAATATATTAGCTGTATCATGGTGACAGTGAGGCACGACTGCATGCAGTGAGAGCAGCAGCTCTCGGCATTTCTATGTTTATATATGACAGGAGGCAAATACAGAAGTTCTGATTTTAGGCTGATAGCTCTTTAATGCAGACAGCTGAAGAGGTCTCCATGCCTTGCTGTTCACTGCAGTTCACAGTTCAGCATATAGTGATACCCCAAACCAGTGATTTATTTGTCTCAAATACACTGGGCATTAGAGTGCAGTAATTGAGGAGTAGCTTCGTCTGCAGTCACCCTTGCAGGGCAGCAACCTCTGACAGAAAAGCAGAGCAAACATCTGAGGGACATGAAATAATTTCTGCTTATTTAAATCTGGACAAGCCAATGGGCTTGGGGTTTTTTTTTTTTCCTTGATTGGAGACTTTTTTTTTTTTCCTTGCCCTTGAAAGCTGACAGTTGTAGCCAGTTGTTCTGTTCTTTGTTTACACAAGGCCCATTGAAGCTGTTGGAGAACATTATACCCTGCCTCACACACGGGCATATATACTTAATTTATGACTTTGGTAGTTTGAATTTCAAGTGTCAGGTATCCCACAGAGCTTTTTACTTTGTTCTTTTATGCTGCATGCACAGCTTGAGTATTTATTATGGAGAGCAGACAGGCTGTGGGAAGTCCTTCAGGCTTGGGGACTTTTTTCTTCAGAACCTTAAAAATAAAGTTATGGAGCACAGGAACAAGGAGCTTTCTAGCAGCATGACTGATTTGTAGAGTCTTTTTACATCTTTGGCCAATTAACTTTTTTCTTTTGCCATTAAATTGATGCTTTTTCATTTGCATATAATTCTCCATCTTAAATTTAGTTGCTTTAGTACCCTAAACATCTCTGCTAACCACTAAGTGTGGAACAGTAGTAACAAGTATTAGATAGGCCTCAGTTGAAAACTTAATTCCGGATTTGCCCTGTTCTTGATTGCTTCAAAGTAAACTCTTTCTACTACTTCCATGAAAATAAAGAAGAGAAAGATATAAAGGATTAAATCCCCCAACACAGGTTGTTGTCAGAAACAGTGTTAGTATTTGTGATTACCTCTTGTTCGGTTTTGTCTTGTCAACAATTGTGAATATGGCTTTTTGTACAAAGTTATCTTTGACATATTGGTGACAGATGGAGATTTTGGAAAAGAACATGATTGGGAACTGACTTCAGAAAAATTCGAATGAGAAGTGGGACTGAAGTTTTTCAGCAGTGAGAGTAGTAGGCATTATGGCAGCTTATTTAGAGACAAGATGAATCTCATCGTTGCAATGTCTATGCCAAGATGTCATCTCTTTCCAAGAAGTGTGTTGTAGGTTGAAATCTTTATACCATTGACCACATGGCCAAAATGGTCCTTTCTGACTGTGAAGTCTGTGAACACAAATGCCTCCAGAACAGCATATTCCAAGTGTTAAATATTTAAAGGAATGCTGTTCTTCAGTGTTGCTAATGCAAAATGTATTCAGAAAAGAAAACAATTTTGCCAGAGAAGGAAAAAGATTTTTCCATTGAGGTACTTCTATAACGTATGGATCAGTCTTTGTGAAATCCTTAATCTTTACCTAAAAACATGGATAATAGTTCCTGGTGTTGTACTTTTATACCTGGGACTCAGTATAGGAATAGTCAGGAGGTACAATAAATTTCTAAATAGGCAGACAACAACAGATCTGGATGCAGACTTATTTTCTCATGTGTTCTGTTTGTCAGGCAAGGGGAACTGTTTCAACTTTTTGTTGGTCCCACAGCAAGAAAAAGTTCTGTATTGTACAAAATCAATTTCTGTGGCTTTCAACTGGAAATTAAGACTTTCATTCTAATTTTTTTTTGAATGAGCAATTAACATCTTCCTCCTGTTTTAATGGACATAGAATACAGCAATAGGTTTTTGTAGCAGATGCTGTCTTTGAATTTTCCAGTGCGTTATATCTGGCTTTCCAACTGCGTATCTTAACTATAGGGCAAAATAAAAGTTATTCCCAAAGAAGTAATCAGGTTTCCTTTTAAATGTAACAGCTAAGATTTGAGAAACAATGCTGTGCGTCCGCTAATTATAGGCATCTCTATTTACATGGCCTGACAGGAAGATGGAAATGTAAAAATAGCAACAAAGAGCCAGTGACATTATTAATAAAGCAGCTGTATACAGCATTGTTCCCTTGAAAAACATAGACACCATTTAAACAAAGTGGACAGCATAAATAATCAGTCATAATTCATAAGTAACCATTGTTAGGAATTCTCTTTTAAAAATAGTTCACCTTATTAATGTATAAGCGATGGCAGAATGACTTTCATTGTGGTGTGTGGATTTCACATGGACACATGCACCAAATGCTAAAAGTAATTTACACAAATCATTGCCACTTACTGAGAAGCTGGTATTTCTCTACCCTCAGGAATTATATCCTTCAGGGAATATGGGAGGGAGGAATACGGAGTGCCACAAAACATCTTTCAAAGGAAAAGTTTGGGTGTAGATAGAAGAAGCAATATCAAGGTTGAAGAAGACTTTTCACTTGTATGAGTTTATTAGAACAAAAGAGCAAATTCTCCCTGCCATCATGCTCCATTTAGAAACAATGGTCATTGTAGTAATAAAAATAATAATAAATAACCACATTGGGGAAGATACATTAAGACAGACATAAATGGCCCTATATTTTTTGAACTCGCAATCTACTTCTGACCTTTTTCAGTCTAAATAATAAAAGAATAAAATAAAGGGTAAAATGTGATTAGTGACCGTTAGAGATTACTGTGGGTTTTTTTCTGGTTTTTCTGTGCAAGGACAATGCACTTCCCAAAATTATGAAAAAAAACGTGTATTCCATGAATGCAGCAGGTTATGCCTGCACACTTCATTTGTATGTGTGCTTTATAAAGGTCTCAAGGTCTATACCATGGTCTTCACCTCCAGAAATACATCTCTACTACTTGACTGGAAAGCCTGTGGTCCTTCACAGAAAAGCTCAGGTATTTGTGGAGCAGTTGTTACATTTGTGAAAAGGAAAGGTAGTATGTTAAGCTTGTCATCTGCCTCACCCAAGAAATGATCCCCCAAAAATCCTAAACTGGAAGGGGGCAGACCCTATCCCACAGTTCAACTGCAGATTCACTCCTGAAGCCCTCTCTGTCTTAAGGGATATGAAATTCATCATCAACTGAAATTCTTGTTGAATGTGAGGAAACTTCTCCTTTGTCAAAAACTCAGCTTCGGGTCTCAAAACAAGAATTCCAAAAGCCTGCCAATATGGTTTTCCCTTTTTTTTTTTTTTTCACATTTAAATTGCCACAAAGAAGCACTGCAAGCTCTTGTAAGTGCTTCTACCAAATAGTTAGGTTCCCTACCAATGTGAGCTCTCAAATCTGCACATAATTTTATAGTATGAAGGTCTTTTAAAATTGAAATCAATGAAATCATATGGTATTGTATGAATTTGATGATAGGTGTCATAACAAATCGACTCTGGGTTACCCTTGCATCTCATGTGGGTCACATAGGATGTATTTTGCTTCTCTAGTGCCTATACGGGAACAGGACTGTTTAGAGGACCAACTTGTGAGTGTTAATTGTCAAAGAAACCACTTCTATTCAGGGCTTTGAGTTACATTAATATTTGAATGTTAAATATAAAGCCATTTAACCTTGTAGTTTCACCTATCTTGATTTATATAAGCAGGCTTTTGAAAAGAAAAAAAATGGTCAGAGTATGAAATTTATTCGCTGGTTTTAAATATAAAGGTGTTTGTACTGAATCTTCAAGTTTTTCCCACATAAAAAAACCCCACCTCTAGAGACTGCACAAAAGCAGCCATTAGGAAACAAAGAAATATGTATCATGTGCCATGTGTGTCTCTGTGTGACTATTTTTCTTTGTAACTGTCTGCTTTAAAATTCATACTTGAAAGTGGCGTTAAGTGAAAATTTCCTCAGGAAGTAACTGGAAAGGCAGATTATTTTGTGTTTGATTCTAATATACTATTACTTTACATTCTCTTTTCTCTGCTGCTGAAGGGCAAACTGTAGCAGGAATTCCAGCGAGCGATTCCTAGCTCCATAACTGCAGTGTTTGTTGTAGCAGTACCACTTGACAGTTTCCTGACAGGGTTGGGAGGAAGCAGTGAATTTCGAATCAACAGCATTGCTACACAGTATCAAGGTGTTTCTTTCTGGGAAATGCTAGGTGCTGGGAATAATCCCTGCCACAGCCAGACCTTGCTAAAGTGGACGGAAAAGGGAGCAGCAGCATTCCTTTTATTTGCATCCCTCATTATTGTTGGATAAGAGGCCAGGCAGTCTCCTCTCCTTGACGTTTAGAGATTAAGCACTATGGAGGTCATTGCCTTCCAACTGTTTCATCGCGTGCCCTTCCGGAGAGGTGAGTTAGTACTTTTAAGGACAGGCTATTTGTCTTCAGTAGCATTTTGCACCACCCTTCTTTATTTTTACATTACACTGTGGCCCTGATGGAGCCACTGATAACAATAACCAGTGTGTTCCCAGTTAGCTGCAGCAGCACGAAAGGTTGCAGGTCTTTCTCCTGGCTGACCTGGAGCAGGCCCATCACACTGTATTCTGCATAAAGGTTCTTTCATCAGATTATAGAACATTATTGGCAAAGATGAGGCTCTGTCTTCTGCCTCTATGTAGATAAAATGATTGGTAGTGCTGTGTTAGCAAGGGTGCTGAGTTAATACATGCATAGGGTACAGTAACCTATATAAATGACTGTGTGTGCAGATCCTTGGGCAAAACACAAGCATTGAGTTAGAATTTACAGGCATGGGTGAACAGTAGTGTGCAGCCCTCAAACCTTAAAGCATTTAATGTGGAAAGCGCCCTGGGACAAGGACCAGTCTTTATGCTTTGTACACATTTTAATGACCTGTTAATGATCAACCACTGCTCTGCCAAGAAGATAGATTTTATGATGATATAATTCAAACCAATTTTTTCACCATTGCTTGAGATTATTCCTTGTAATTCTACTTTAGAAACAAATGGTATATTGATGTGGCATGTAATCATCCCTTCCTAGTCCATTAACTCTTTCATAGCTTCCAGTACTTGATTGCCAGGGTCTCCTGCAGGAAAGTAGAGTGAATTAAAACCAGAAGTTAGTAATGATGGTCATAATGGATCTGGTCAGTGGTCTTTTTAGCTCAGTATTCAGTCTCTTAGAATGACTGATCCTGAAAATTTAGATAGGAGTGTAAGAAGGAGCACATACTGCAAGGTTCTTCTCTGCTATAGTTACCTAGCTTCTAGCAAACTGCACATTTAGGAATTTCCAGTGCTGAAGACTGCACCTTGACTATCATGTGTGTATGTAATATATACAGACAGGGCTAACCTAGAGTATGTATGATATTTCTTAGGACATTCTGTAATTCGTTGTGTATTGGATTTTTTTCTTCTTGTTTTTTTTCCCCGTTTTTAAATACCATTTCCTTCTGTTTGTTTTTCAACTTTGTGTGATAATTTAGCTGAATGCTTCTCGTGTTGTAAGTCCTAATCCAGTTCTTGTTCCATTTTTTACACCACTTGCCATTCTGCAGACTTCTGTCATATTCTGATTCTGTCTTCAGTAGGAAATTGGATTCATCTTTTTTCCAACTTTAATTTTCTTTTCTTGCAGGAGTAATTCTCTGTGCCTTGCATAATTCAATTGAATCATTTGGAGATGGGAGAGAGGCAGAACATACTCAGTGTGTGGGTACACCATTGATTTATAAAGCACTGTGATCTGTTCTGTTTGGTAGAGTTTTTTATCGCTCCTTTCCTAACAGTTTCTAATCTTCCATTGTGACATTTTTGATCACATTGAACAAAATTTACAACCCAAGCAGTCTTATTTCTTGTTTACCTTCTGAATATCCACTCCCCTGCCTCTAGTCATTAATAGAACTTCCTGAGAATCTGTAAGAAATAAACTCTCTTGTAGTGGTTTCACAATTTCTATGTGAGGTAGGATAGTTTTTGTTCTCCGGAAACATCTCTTGCTTTTTTTAAAGTAAGCTACCTCCTTTAGGTCTTTGTTGCTGGTGTTAGCTCTGGTCTCACACATTCCATGCATATTTCTCAGGTGAAGCAACCTTGGAGCGCTGTAATGCGATGCTGGGATGGACAGTACAATTTCCTTACTGACTCCCACCCCTAAGTTATTTTTCTCAGCTGCCAGCTGCAGTGAGCTGGAGCACTGTATCACAGAAGACTCTCATGCATGAGCTTCAGTGCATTCAGTGGAGCCAACAGTGGAGGCTAGAGAAGGAGTACCTTTGTGATTTATTCATTTTAATAGGTGGTAGACTCATTAAGGTAACGTGAAATTTGGTGTGCTACTGCATCAGGTGCTATTGTCTTTATGCCTAAACAGCACTGTAGTATTGCAGTACCCATGCTGATTAGAAAAACAAGTTTCCCAGTTGCATGTGAGCCACTAAGTGCCTCTCTTTCTCCACTCTTCCCAATAAGACTTTAGAGTTTCTTGGGCACTCCTGCACACTAGCTCTGCCTCTCAGTGTGAATCCTTTTGTAAGTACAAGCCAATACCCTTATTTACACTTGCTGTGGCCAGTTCAGTACATCCTCACTGCATGGCTGCTTTGGATAACGAGCATCACAGTCTGAACATCAGGACTAGCCCTTCTTGACTGGCTCACATGTGAGGAGGTCTAGTCTCCAGTTTTTTAGGCAAAGGCACTCTTGAACTTTTTCCTGGGGATTTGGGGTAGGTGTTGAAGGACTTCCCTGCTTTGTGGAGCTGTGGGAAATGCACTAAAGGTCTGTCAGCTGTTGAAGGGCTTTGAATTCTCATTCTGGAATAGGTGTGTTCCCTATTGAATGAAGTGTCTGCCAGTGGGCTCTGACCCAATTCAAGTCTGGGTCAGGAAGTTTTCTGGCTTGCCAAAGATTTTGTACTGAACTCTCGAGTAAGAGAGCGCAGTCTTTAGTGAAGACATACTTCTGGAGCATATTTTAGCATGTGTTGCTTCCAGTAGTTTTCTTTCTTAGGAAATCTATCCTAAGAAACAATTCAGTGTGGGGAGTTCTCTGAAGTGATGGTCATCATTGCCCGTATTTCAAGCCCATTTAATGTGCAGTGAGGGGTGTGTGCTGGTGCTGTCACAGACCCAAGAGCATGACAGCATTTTGAAGACTTGTGGGAAGATTCAACACTGAAACTGGTTGTTTTAAAGTAATTTAAAAGGTATTCAGACAATTTTTAGAAATTCTGTGAAAGTAGAAGAGACTGAATTTTGTAGTTTTATTAGAAATAGAAATGTGTTCAGAGGTAGGAGAGACTTGAGTCCTGTAGCTGTTACCTAAGTTTGATGCTAAGCATTGTACTGTATAAATGATGAAATTGGTATGTCCCTTATGACCACTGGCATGCTTCTGCCAGCACTGTGGATTTTTGAATTTTCTCTAAGAAAGCAAAGCCCTGAAAAGCAGCAAAAATGCTAACATTTTTGTTCGGTATGCAACCTGCAAAACCATGCAGAAGTCAAAGCATTTTTTCGCTGTATGTATGTAGAGCCTGAGTTTTCTTCTGCACAACTGTCTCACCAAAAGACAATCCAGGTGAATCACAAAGCTTTCCTCCACTGTGGAGCTCTTGGCAAAATAATGCTTCCAATCCTGATGCCATAGAGTGCACGTGGTGGAAAAGTGGTGTGGAGTGTGGTTGGTAATGAGGAGGGGATGAAACTCACTGGCTGATGTCAACTCATTGTATTGTTTTGTGTTAAAAAATGTGTTTGAGCCTGGGAAAGAGGAGCAATAGGCTAAGGCAATGTATTGATTAGATTGTAATAGAGTACATTAACATGATCCTGGAAATTTCAAAGGCACTTAAGCAAGGTTCTTATCGCTCTAAAAATGTAGCTGAAAGATGTTTTCGAATTTCCTCATCTTTACATCTTTACTCAGTGTTAATAGAAATATTGTAAGTTTCAGTCTTTCCAGTTTTAAAACTTGTTCATCACCTTTTCTCTGGCTGCAGCATAAAAATGATATTCATATTCTGTATTTTAGTCTGGATTGATATTTGGTTGATTTATCCAGTACTTGTAGGCTTTCATCTTATTTTTTCTTATACTTTTTTTTATAAGTAAATTTATTCTTATTTGGACTAATTTGTGGATAAGCTTACATTTGTTGTTTCTGTTGTATTTGGTACGGAAGTGGCCCTGTCAAAGTTGTTTTGTGCAGATTCTCTAATTTAGCATAACCCTTGTGAAGGATTTCTGTATATATATTGCTTATTTTGAGTGTTCTTTCGATTTACACGAGTTTGGCACAGTATGGAAATTGCCCTGATGTTACTGCTGGGCGTCTGAAGCCTGCCCAAGTGCCTTCTTCTAGAAGAAAAAAAAAAAAAAGCAGTGATTGTGCTCGCTCTGGTGGCAGAAAGGGGAATTGTTGCATGTCACTTCATAGATCGTGTATGAGAGCACAGAAATTCAAATTTAAAGACATTATTTAAGTGCAGTGCAAACATTTGCTTCATTTATCCATAGCTGGAAATTAAAAAAAAATTCATCCTGTATCTGTCAAAGACAGTACAATTAAATCTGCCTGTTCTTATGACTGACTGTCCTAGACATGTTTTACAGGAACAATAGAGGATGAATGCTCTTCTTTCTCCTCTTTTTTTTCCCTCTTTAAAAACCACACCACCACCACCCTGACATGTAGCCAAGGGGAGAAAAGGATGGAGCTTGAGACATTCATAGGCTGCTTATGCTGCTGCTGCAGTAGCTCCTGACTTGTGATTTAGTAGTGAAATAATGATGTGCAATAATTCAGAATGGTCTCTCTTTCTTCTAGTCATAAATCTCCTTTCTTGGGAAGGAGAGGCAAGATGTCTTACTTTCTACTTGCTGGGTTCTGTCCATGTGTAAGTGGCTTTCCATACAGGAGACAATTCATGCTGCAAATGCACAACTCTTCTAGTATCCTGCTCTCATTTCCATCTGTGCCAGTAGCAACTCTGTATAAATCCTGTAATGCTTATGGTCCCAGGAAGTATCTCTTGGATAAATAGGAATAGGAAAAGCTTCAGGCAAACATGGTAATTTTTAATTTCATGAGCCTTATTTTATAGATGAGCCTTAGGGTTGGGGTTTTTTCCCTTGGAAAGGGATGTATACACGTTTTTAACTATGATGCTGAATTAACCACTCAAGATGAATGCTGCAGAATTTGTAACTGGAGAGGAGTCACTACATCATAGCCTTTTAAAATGCAGTTTGCAAGTATGAATTTTGTTCTGCAGTTTCTAAGCTACTTCAGAAAGCAAAACTGGACACACAGACTCAAGCTCACAGCTGCTTTCATACCTGCTGACTTGTACCAGTGACACGAGACAAGATGTGTAGATGTGTCTCATGCGCTAGGCAACAAAGCCTTTTTTTTTTCTGCAGTGACTAAATAATCCGACACTGCAGAAGAATTACGGCACTTATTTAAGGGTTTGAATATGCAATTAAGCATCTAATTTTAAACATGCACACTCAATAATATTGGGCTTTGCTACAATGTTACTTCCTTTTTATGGTGTCTGCCAACTGCTGAAGTATGCATTAGTACGTTTGACATATTAATGTGTTTTAGTAATGGAGGTACCTGTTCAAGCAGAGCAGCCAAATGGCCACAAAATAGATGTCTGAGGTGAAATCAGAGACTGTAATAAACAAGGGGAAACTGCTTGTCTTTATGATGTACTGAAATCCCTATCTCCCATCTGACTTGAAAAGCTGGACACAGTTGGTGGAGTCCTTATATGCTTAGGGCCTAGCATCCCCTCTCACCAATTACCACATGCATTATTTTATTTGGTTTTCTTGATGCTTTTTCCTACCCCTTTCTCAGGCTCTTTTTTTTTTTTTTTTTTTACAGGTTTGTAGTATTGTTCCTGTAATTCTAATTAAGCATATTCTGGCTTGCTCATAAACTAAAATCAAGTATTTAGCTATTACTCTAGCCTACCTGGTTATAATGAAGGTACAGGGCTTTCCCAGTTGCTGAGTGGAGCTTTCTCCATTGTCTTTGAGCAGGTCTGAAGCAGTGAAGGTACTGTGTGCTGTCTGTGCACGCTGAATTACTGTGGGCACTCCCCAGGTATTGCAGTTGCTGATCTTTGCTTTACAGTATTGCATACCTATCGCTCACTTGCCAGATTCTGTACACTGGATGCTCATTGAGATGACATTTGAATATAGTCCGTTTTTTCCCAGTG
>NW_008685963.1:0-14264 GCF_000695815.1 Acanthisitta chloris | reverse complement strand
GAAAAGCAGCAGCCTCAGCTCCGGCAGACACACAAGTGTCATCCAGTTTGTACTGATCTGTTGAACAGCAGACATGTAATGTTAGGGACAGTCAGAACATTACGAGACAGGCTTTTAACACCACAGAAGCTATCTTGGTATTTAACATGCTGAGAAGACAAGCTAATCACAAATGACTTGTCTAGATGTCTGTATTCCTTTGGCTCCTTAGGTATTTTGTAGATGCTGACGGCCAGTGTGAACTTTAAATCAATTTATTGCGTGTGTTTACATACGCGATAAAACCATTTGCCATATCATTTCACTACACACAGTGAATTGTTGACCATGAGCTGATCTGACCTTTTCAGGCCTAATCAAGAAATATGAAATATTATTTCAGCCTGTCAGCTCCAGCAATATGCTGTAAGAGTATCTGGATCTAACTGAAAATGTCAAATGTGCTCTAATATGCAACCCATCACAGTTACAATGCAAGAGCTGGTTGAGAATATGAATCTGTAACATTCGTGGTGCATCTCAATTGCCTGGGTAAGCTGTTCTGGCACTGATGCAAGCTAGCTAAAAACATGCATTAAAGGCAACTCTTTGGAATACATGTGAGATGTGCAGCCACTTAAATATTTAAATGATGTTGACAGAGGGCTGATAACACCAGGTTAGAATATCAGTGGGAAAAACAGTAACCAGTGAGAATATCAATGCTCTAGTGAATGTCTTGCTGGCTTTGTTGTGTGGCAACATAAGATTAGTGGTCTCATGTAACCTTAGAATTTTCCTTTTTAATTTTAATAATTTGCTGCTTGTGAAGATTTTATGCTTTCAAGAAATAATCCATTATGTAAGCTGAGGTGTCCTTATCAATCTTACTTATGTTGAATTTAGTATTAAAGCATTTTCATAGTCTTGCGTGTTTCGTGAAAAAAATCTACTTCTATTTTTCAAAAGCCTTCTAAAAACCAACACTGTTGTCAGCAGATTATGGTGTTTAATGACGTTTAATTTCTTTGTTTGCCTCATCTTCGAAGTTTCTGTTCTTGGTATTTTATTAGGTACTCAGATCTGGGCTAGATATACCTTTAATAATTATTTATCAAGCATGAGACCAGTTATTTATTGGTATAATTTCTGGATGATGAATTTAAATTTGGATTAAAGTGGATGGGCATAGTGAAAAACAACTTTATATCTTAACAAAATGGTATTTTCTTTGCTAAACAGTCTATCAAAATTGTTTAATCTTAAAAGAGTTGTTACACCAAAATTGAGTTGGTTTTTATCTAATTGTGGGTAGTTCGTGCAATTTGAGGTGCTATTAACTGAATTGCTGCTATTAGTAAAATGCTTTGGAAGTAGAATTAATGGGCATAGTGAAAAACAACTTTATATCTTAACAAAATGGTATTTTCTTTGCTAAACAGTCTATCAAAATTGTTTAATCTTAAAAGAGTTGTTACACCAAAATTGAGTTGGTTTTTATCTAATTGTGGGTAGTTCGTGCAATTTGAGGTGCTATTAACTGAATTGCTGCTATTAGTAAAATGCTTTGGAAGTAGAATTAAAATGAACTATGGGTTGCTGAACCTTTTTTTTGGCATTGAAAATAGTGTGTATTTTAAAGTACCCAGTTAACGCTATTTGAGCTGCTCTTACGAGGCAATGCTGCCCTCCCCTGGCACGCTGAGAAATGCAGGAATTCTTATCCCAGTCTGAGCAAGTTCTAGAGCTTCCTCTTAAAGAGCAATTGCCGAATTGGTGAAAACGGTGCGGGGGAAAATGATCTTAAACAGACCATTATGTGCCTTCTCTACTAAAAGACAAAAAAACCCACAACCCAAAGAAACTGTGAAATAGACATTGGTGCTGTGCTTTTGTGTATGCATGGTGCAGATGTGGATGAATGTACAAATAATACACATGAATCTACCGTGAATACACAAGGTAGAAAGTTGAGGGCTGAATTAAGTTTGGGTGGTAGTTTGGAGGATGAATTGAAGACAAAATAAACAGATACAAGGTAGTTGCTGAAAGACAGCAGGACCAATTACAATAAACTCTTTATTAACATTATAGTTTTCTCTTGTAAACATTAATGATAAATCTCTAAACATTGTATGCATGTTCAGTGCTGAAATTGAAAAGTGAGTGGGACCATGGCCAGCAACTTGCATGGGAACAGGATTAGCTCTTGTGCAGATGAAGTTGTAGCAAAACTGTCATCTTCTGTCTGAGGCTATTGATTACAAAGATAGCACCATAGGCTCAGGAGGTGCCTTCACTGCATGTTCATGAGAGCTGAGGAAGGTAGTCCAAGGAAATATTACTATTGCATGGTCTGTTCTTTAATATATTTGTTCAGCTATCTGTTAAGAACTGCTTCTGGAGATAGAAGGTTGGTGTAGAAGGTTCTTTAGATTGTCCATTGGCTGTTGTCTGTGTTGCTATTTCCTGTAGTTTTGTAATCCTTCCAGTTCTCACTGCTAGGCAGTGAGATAGCAGAAAGAAAGGTGGGAGTTGTTGGTTTTGTGTTCGTTTGGTTTTAAGGTATAAACTATCCCTTTCTTTCTATAATTAAGTTTTGTCTGTTTGCTGGACAACTCGCCAAACACGCTTTTTTTCCTATGGCATATGACTGTTTTGTTTGCATTAGAGATCACCTAACACTAGAGAAAACTGGAGAGAGTATGTTAAAATCTCTGGTTCATGTATTTCTTCATGTCTTGGTTCTGAACAGATTGACAGATTGGGGATCAGGAGGGAGGGTTTTTTTCCCCAGACTGGTTTGCTCGAGGACTTTGCTTGAGTGTGAGTTCTTGTCTACTACTTAGGGTCAGGTCACTTGGGAGACATTTTAAGAACTATGGAATATAATGATATTCCCAACCTGACCTGCTCTGCTCCAGCAGCATGTTACAGTGGTGTTGATATTTTACCACTACTTTTTATAAGGTCCTAGGAATTGTTTTTTGTCTGTGGTTCCTGCCAGTTCACAGAGCAGGTGTGGACCTCTCTGAACTAGACTCTAGCTAGTCAGTTACCTGTGACTGTGGCAGATAGAACCTGAAGATTCCAGTGGTCTTTCACAGGCTTTTGTTTCTAAAGTGACTTTGCTGACAGCGAAGTAGTATTACTTACCTTCATGCACATAAGCTAGCAGGCTACAATAAGCAATCCTTTTGAAAACTAGCTGTAAAACCACTGCAGGTATGGCTCCATAACAGTTAAAGGTGAGCTAAACCAACAGACTAGATGCCTTTCCCTTTGTGACACCCTGCCATGGTAAACCCAGTTTTATATGGGGTTTTTTTTGTGTTAAATTAATATTCTGTCAGTGTAGCATCCCAACTCAGCTCATCAAATGGTTATGGTCGCGGTGTCGCTCCTTGACTTAGGACAAATGTATGAGGTCTAAGATTGTGTAATGATTTTCTTTCTTCTCCATAACTTTTGCAGGTATTGGGGCTGCTGGTATGGACCCTGATTGCTGGAACAGAATACTTTCTATATCCAGCCTTTGGCTGGGTGATGTTTGTAGCTGTGTTTTACTGGGTTCTCACCGTCTTCTTTCTGATCATCTACATGACAATGACCTACACCAGGATCCCCCAGGTGCCATGGACCATGGTGGTAAATATACCCATTCTTTGTTGTTTCAGGTTTGCTGAGTTGCAAAGAGAATAAGATACTGGTGCATTCTGTGGGTGCAGGTAACCAACTGCACTTGTGCTCTTTGCAGATTTTCCCCCTAATTACTGTGTGGCTGAGTACCTGCAGTACTTAACCTTTGTACTACCCAGACACTTTTAAAACACTTCCTATGATGTTGCACCATTTTGTTCAGTGGTTGATGTAGTGATTTCATTTTTAATAATGTGTGTGTGACTGATACTTATGCACAGTGACCTCTTTTTCTCTCTGTAGTGGTTACATCCCATGAAGAACGAGTCTGTTGCTGCCTCTGAACTAACAGACCTGGCCATATGGCTTAAACAGCAGAAATCTGTGCTGGAATCAATACCATGAATTGGAAGTGGGACCTGGGCTCTTAAAACATGGGTCTTCCTCTGCTAAGCTAAAAGCAAAGGTGGTTCAGAGGTGGCAACAGTCTGACAATCCATATGTAGTTTACCCTGAAAATGGTGCTGAAAATTAGTGTTATGTAAAATATGTACTATGTAACCCTTTGCTTTTAGCTCAAGACTTAAAGCAAATCAGATAAACAGCTAATGTAATTACAGAAAACTTTCACAGGCACTTAAAATTCAGATCCAGTTTTTATGGTTTGGACAAACCTGGCTAGCTGTGCCTCTCAACAATATATTTTTACATCGTTTGCATAACAGGCTGATCTTCAGGATAATAGATCCTAAAAGTCACTGTCATCTCAGCCAATTGGTTGTTTGTGACCTATCCAAGAATTACTATTAATTTTAGCTTTGCATTTGTCAGGTACAGTGAGATACTATTCTTTTTTTTTTCCCCTAGCTAGAGGTTATTGACTAGAATTCTGTTATTTTTATGATGAAATGTATTTGACTTCTGTGTTGCTAACAGCTTGTTATCAGGTATATTGTGTATGTGACTAAAATTGAAGACTCAAATACTCTTTTAGTCTTCCCATTTGCTGCTGTAATAAATAGCCAGCTAGAGCAATTACTAATAAGAACAACCAGGATTATGTTCAGATAGCTTCTCTATTTTCAACTTTCATGACCAGCAATTACCATTAAGGCTGTTACATTGCTATAGAAATGCTGGATTATTTCAATTACAGCAGTAATGTGTCTGGGTACATTTAAAGGTGTGGTGTGTTGTGGTGAGGTTTTTTTCCCCTCATTGCATTAGATGTAAGTAAAGTTCATTCTCTCATCAAGGGAAAGCATCTTTGTATCCATTTGAATAAAATTTGGTCATTACCCTTCTTTCATCAGCTGAATGCTATTATCAGACAAGTGCACATAAATGAGTTGCCCCCGATCTATGTCATAGATGATCTGGAGTATTTGATTTGTTTCTGCTTCATATCGAGTGTATTTATTGCTCTGAGTTCCAAACACATTGCAGATAAGATCACATAAATGTAGGTCCAAAAGGTACTTTACTTTTATATTAAAGGGTAATATAAAGGGAAAATGAATGCAAAATACATAAAAGGTGCTTGGATTGCAGCTTGTTTTGCCCTAAGGTATTAAAAGAGCTCTTGGGAACAGCCTTTGAATTAGTCTCCTGTCTGGTCACGAGGAATGTTGGGTTTCTTTTCAGAGAGATGTTGTTGATGTCTTCATTCAAAAGAGCAGGGCACACACCTTTTTGAGTGAGTTTATGCTCACTTTCACTCTGTTCTCTGAAGTATCCTGAATTTCAGTATCTGCTAGTTATTGCTCTGCCTCCTCAGACGACAGTTAGCTCAAACTGTTCCTATTGTATGCAGGATCCAAAATTACATCTGGACTTCTCTGTCATAAATTCACTTTTTGCAGGTTAAGCACATTACCAAATTGCTTAAGATGCAGCTACTTTTACTGCAAATTAACCCAAAGGACATGCTTCAAAACTGACTTTCCTTAATAGCGCAAGTTCTTTGCTAAAACAATCAATGGAAGCTTTTAAAATCTGGTAAATTTGAATTTAAGAAGCAGATGGTAATTTAGCATGAACCATTTGGTTTGAGTAATATATTGGCAGTAAAGGCCCAATCAGCTTGCATTGCATTCCATCTTCCCCAACAGTGTTATTTCCCAGAGCAGCACTTCTCAGAAATTATGTGCTTTTTTCTTTTCTACATGACAAGATATTGCAGGGATTTGTAGCTTTCCAGGGTAATTGAGTCTTTTTGGAATGGGAAATCTGAAAATAACAACAACAAATACTCTAGGTAATCAGATTTGGAGTTTATAAATCAGTGCTGTACAGAAGTTCACCTGAACCTGCCAATTGTTGGCATCTTATCCTAAAATTGACGGTTTGATATTTTATTGCTGTAATGCCCAGATAAAACCAGAGAGGTGAGACGTGTGGGTAGAGATAATACCTTTCATTAGACCAACTGATACATGTGAGATAAGCCCCACTCATTTGCAAGTGTGTGAATCAAACCTCAAGTGCCAGGCCTTGGACTCCATCTGAGTGCTGAGGCACTGCCCACAGTTCCCTGTGGAAGGCTGGCTAAGTGGCTCTTTTCCAAATGCCCTGAAGTTGCAGGGACTTAGGAACAACAGCAGGATGTGCATACCTTCTAGTCTGCTCTGGAAACTGTAGGAACTGTTTGCATTGGAAGTCTCATGTTGACAGTGGTGACCTGAAGACTGTCATGTTGGCAGATGACAGCACAGCATGCTGCCCTCATTGGGGGGCCTGCAGTTGAGAAAAGAGTGCTTGGAGAATCACTGCCCTTCAGGAAGTTTTGAACCCTGTGTATCACAGGAGCATGTGGCAGTGGGCCAGACTCCACCAAGTCTACATAAATTTTGCCAGAACCAAAGGTCCTGGAGATGAATGTGAGGAGCTTCCATTTCAACCTGTTGATCCATGCTTTGGTGCACTGAGGGAATTGTTGATGTTGGTACAGCTGTTGTCACAGCCCTTCTGAACTTGTCTTCTTGAGCTGCAGCTCTTTTTCAGATTGTGCCAGAGTTGGTGACTAGTGAATTAAATAGTGAATAATTAGCATATATTCCTAGCATCCACTGGGTCACACCATGGAAATTAATGAGTTGGAGCTGCACTGGTATGGCAACATTTAGACAACTAGAGCAACAGAGTTAAGGGTTATATTTGTGTGATGCTCTGGAATGCAAATACAAGGCCAGAAGCTGAAGGGAGCTGATTCTGTACAACATTAGGACCTAGATTATATTGAGTTACCAATTCCTGAAATTGTAACTAGATGCTAAGCATGTCATAGTTATTCCACTTAAGCATGGCACCAGTGAACTAAAAGTATATTTTATGGCCAAATTCATACGCCTTAGACAAGTAGAAGGGTGGGGTTTGGGGGGATTTTATTTTTTCAATAAGAATGAACTTCCTATAGCCATGACCAAGTAGTAAGTAAGTAAAGGACAAAGTATTAAAATGATGTACTTTCAAAAAACCTCTCCTATTTTTCTCTTTCACCTTCTTAAACTTCTGCTCTCTCTCCCTTTCTTGTTCTCTCACATGCCAAACCCAACAACCTTTTTGTCTGTTCTCTGTAGTGTTATGTGAGCTCAATGTTATATGCTTTGCCTGTTTCTTAGTAATGAACACTACATCCTGTGACGTTAATTTTGCTCCTTAGAAGAGAACATGCAGCATCTGCCATGAAGGAGTTTTGATGACCCATGTAGTCCATTCAGACATTTCTCCTTGGTTTTACCTGTTTCTTTCTCCTCTCAAAAACAGGCAGAAGGGAAAGGTACTGTAGGGTGGAAGAATACAACTGAGGAAAAAAAAATCACCCTCTTTATCTCCTTCACAAAGAGAAAACAAAGTTTTGGAAGCTTTGTAAATATTCTTCATATGCCACAAGTTACTGATTCCTACAGTGTATCTTTGTGTAGATTAGAAATGCAATCACAGTTTTGTTTTGTTTTGTTTTTTCATTTAGTGTCATAGTCTTACAGCCTAACACTTAGATTGTGATAACCAAACTGTCCTTATTTTTGCTTATCACATTTGCAGTGTACATTGCATGTGTTCAATGTATTTCAGAAGAGAGTTTTGTAATGCTGGAAAACAAATGCATATGCATATTAATTACTTATGTTTGGTTTTTCAACAGGGTCTGTGTTTTAATGGAAGTGCCTTTGTTTTGTACCTCATTGCTGCCATTGTAGATGCATCTTCAGTTACCAAAGATCTGCACAATCACAATTACAACAGCTGGGCAGCTTCTTCAGTGAGTTAATTTTTTGTTTACATCAGTTCTATGTCCACTGAAGTTACATCAAATGAAGACTTAGTGCACTTGGACAGCTTCAGAAGCAGTTTAAACTAACTCAGTTAACTTTGCATGCATGTGGATAAGATGCATTCAGCTTTCTGTGGGCTGAGCCATCTACATAGCACCTTTGGGAAGGCCCTGAAGGCTACTGCTGTTTCTAGGGTAATCTTCCTGTTACAGCCTCAACTTTTGATAGTCTTCCTTTTGGCTCACATGGACAATGCCTGAAAAGTCATGTAACTTTCCAGTGTTTTAAAGTGGTTGCAAATCATTAATTAATCTGACATTACTATCTTACTAGTTAGATTTAGAAATCCAAAACAGTCAGTCAAAGTAGATGGAAAATAACTTAAAAAAAGAACAGAGAAGAGCCTTGTCACTTTCTGAGTAGGTGAATACATTGACTAGCTAAGTTAAGGGAGTTGTAAAAAACTTCTTGCATGTTGTGGCAACAGTAGTCAAATTCATTTGTACACAGTAATCCCAAATTACAGCTATTTTGCTGACTATTCCTGCTTCTGCAGTTGTCCTCTGGACTATTCACAAATCCTGTCTGAAGCTTGTTGTATATGGCCATGAACTCAGGAACTTGAGCACCTGCCCTGTTTTTGTCTTGGGAATTGGATGACTACATCCCTGCCATGTCAGTGGTGTTCAGGGTCTTCTCCCCTTGACAGTTTGTAACTATTGATCTGTTACTCAGCCACTGCAGTTGACAGGAACTTGCCTGCTGTTAGATAAGCTTCCATGCTGATTCAGGTTTTATGCAAAATGCATGAATGTTCAGTGTCTCATGGGATATCTGGATTCTCTTCTAATACCTCCTAATAATGTTTACCTAATGCAGTGTCTAAACAAACTATTAAATGTAGATTCTTGCTTTCCAAACCCATTGAGGGTTTCATGGATAGAGGATTTAGCAAATCAGCTATCCCCAATAGTCGTTCTATTAGAAAGTTTTTCGACGGAGCTTTTATTTAATAACAAACAATTATAGGAAGAATGCTACAGCTTTCTATTGTAATAAGATTTTATAGTATCATCTAGAGGTTTTGGTGCCACACATTAAATTTACATTAGACAAGACTCACCAAGAACCCTCTGTTGGAAGGCTTAGATTCACTGCCTGGACACACGCTTAGCAGTGCACTTCTCTTAGAGCTGCAGTGCCGACCTAGGCCAATATGGCATATATGCAAGGAACAACTGTAGAATCATCAAATGTCTTTAGGCTGGAAGGGACTTCTGGAGGTCATCTGGTCCAACTCTTTCTCCTCCTGAAGTAGGACCAGCTTGTATCAGGCTACCAGGGCTTTGTCCACTTGAGTTTTGAGTATTTTCAAGGCTGTCTAATTGAATTTCCTGTCTTGTAACTTGTGTTTGTTCCTTCTTGTCCTATCATTGCTCACCTCCCAGAAAAGTGGTCTCCTTTGCAGTGACAGCTTTATTTAGTTTGGTTACTGGCACAAAACATTCTGGTGGTATCATTAAGATCATATAGAACATTGTCTGTTTTGAACAACATGCAGTGATTAACAGGAACTCAAGCACTGGTTGGACTTTATCAGTACAACTGAAATAGTTCACAGCTGCTTTTAGTGTACACTGCAGGAGCAACACCACTGACACAGTGTAGTTTTAATCTATAAACATAAATTTAAACATAAATCTAGCCTGCTAGAGAAGGCTTATTCTGTTACCAATTTCTGACAAAGTGGTAATATGACAATGTGGTTGCTGTCATTGCTATTTGCACTGAGGAATACCTTTTTTCATCAGTGGAGAAAGTCTGGAACTGGTAACCTTATCAGTATCACTGTTTGAGAACGTGTCTGGGCCTGCATTGGAACCCAAGTTTTCTCTGTAAACAAACAGATGCACAGTGTGCCATACAAGTGGGCTGTAGGCAAGTCCTGGAACGTAGCAGCAGGACAGGAGTGTTAGCTTGAGCTTACACTGTCCCATGAATTATCCCTCAGGCTTTAAAAGCAGCAGGTATGGGATTGGTGGCAGTCCAGTCTGTAAGATCCATACTGAGGCAGTATAAAATGGAGATTATAAAAAAAAAGTTGAAATATATGCCATGTTTTGTCTGCTTCTAGGCCTGTGTTTCCATGTATAATATAAGCTTACATACACAGTGTTGATTGTGATAGCCACACCAGTACAAGGAGATGAGTGTGCCATTTCAGCCAGCCTGCTGTTTTCCTTTTTCCAAATCCCATAACTACTTTTTTTCTTACAAGTGACAGTGCATTCAAATCTTTTTTTTTTTCTAATATATTTTTTCCCCTTTCTCTGCAGTTCTTTGCCTTCCTGGTTACCTCCTGCTATGCTGGAAATACGTATTTTAGCTTTATATCCTGGCGGTCACGAACTTTGCAGTAAATATTTTGTTAAAACTGAATTTTGTAGTATAAAATATCTTGAGGATTGTATACTTTTGACAAAAGCTTGGAAGAGGAGTGAGGTATTTTTGAACATTTCTGTTAGAATTGATACACTATAAACTGAGATTAAATGATTATTTATAACAATGCCATCTTTAGAGACATCTAACACTTTGTACTGGAAAAGAAAATTTCATACTGCTTCTTTTAAGATTAACATGGTATTTTTCTAGACATTGTATAGTTGTTACTACTGAATCTTTAATAAATCTTACTCAATGTGCCAAGTTTGTGTAAATGTAACTTTTTCAATGTTACAGGTGTACTTTTGATACTGAATGCTACAAATAAAAACTACGAGTGATACTGTCTCATTACTATGTATAAAAAGTGACATGATACTGAATGCTACAAATAAAAACTATGAGTGATACTGTCTCATTACTATGTATCAAAAGTGACGTTGTGCAGAAAAAAAGCCAGCCTGAAACTTAAATAAATAAATAAATGACCCAACTGTGCATGTTTGCTAAACTGGGATTACAAGGTTGCTTTTTTAAATTTCTTTTTCAGAGTATAATATATGCTACTAAGAATTCTGATGACCCTGTCAGTTTGCATATTCTAACAGCTTCTCACGTCATGAGGTTGCTTCTGGAAACCTGTTCCTGTAGGTCTGAAGCTTGTTGAAGGAACGTGGTGCCTGAAACACATTACCTTAACAGGTTTCTCAGATCCAGCAGGCTCCAAAGATTAAGCCCAGACAACAGTCCCATAGTGCTCAATACTTAACCTACTGAGAGTATCACAAATCACGAGCTGAAGGTAATACATTTTGTTTCTCAGAGGACTGTGTTTCTTTTTTTCCCTCCTCAGACTATGTCATTAATCTGGGCTTCTAAATCCTATTAAATGATACAAAGATTAAATCCATAGAAGAATTATCAAGACACCAGTGCCAGAAACAAAGAATTTCCTCCCTCCTTTCCTGTCTACTGGCATCATCTGCAATTTGTTAGTTTAACAAATGAAGTTGATGCTCTTATTTAAATATCTTTGAATCAAGCAGAAGTATGACGGAAGATTGACTTTCAAAACAGATACCTTTGAAAATGACTTTCAAATACAAATTACCTAAGGATTTTTTTTTTCCAGGAATTATGTGGAGAGTGTAAGGTTGTGATTATTTTGTAATGTTATTTAAAGTTTTCCTCATTTGAAACTACTGGTGAATCTTTTATTCTGAGGTGAAGAAGATTAGAACTCTCTTCTAGTCTTCATTAACTTAGTTGGATGATTATATATGATAGTAGAGAAATCTTACCTGTTTAAAAACCCCTTTATTTCTCCTTGTAACTAAATGGTGTGCGGTTACTTATGTATGTGCCTTGCAGAAGAAGATTTATCAGCAGCCAGCTAATTCCTGTTCTTGATCACATAGTTTTGTTCTTGGTTATCTGTTGGGAGTCATAGGATTTCAGTGTAAGGGAAGCCAAGATACTACTTAAAAACCTGTATTTGTCTGCAAATTACATCTGACCTGCACAGCTTAGGTCAGGGTGTCTGCTGCTTGCTAAAATTGTCCGGTTGTAAAAAGAAGAATGGCTACCAACTATGCATTTTATCTGCACAGATAAAATATCATTAAAATCCTCTATGCTCTTTTCCATTGCTGGAAAAAAAAAATGAAGGCATCAAAATGATCCAAATGTCAACTGATAAAACGTGACCAGAAATATAGCCAGAATTAAAAATCTCATCAGTGATTTCTTATCAGTAAAAATGGTTGTACAGTAATAGAAATTCTTTCTTAGGTTATATTTGATGTGCCTATCTTAGATCCAAAGGAGGTGACAAAGGAGTTGCACAAACACTTCACGATTTCGTGGTAACTGCAATGGTCTGGTCTCAAGTCATAACCCAGACATCACCTGTGGACACAGGTAGTAAGAGGGAGTAGAGCTAAGAGGGAGTACTGTGTTTCATCCAGTTTACCTAAAACTGTCATGGAAACTGTGTATGACATGTCAGACATAATAAGCCCATTAATGAAGGACAAAAACAGAGAAGGAAAGATATCTACCTGCTCTCTGAATCTTCAGTGCTGATCCTCAAGGGAAGATGGACATAATGACTTCCAAAGACAAATCTGTGAGTTGAATTCTTAATTCTGAATTTTAAAATATATGTACTAGGCAAAAATTTGCTTTGTGCTTGGCCTTGTTTGATTTTTTTTTTTAATGTTTTTTTTCACAAACCATAACTTACCTGTCTTGCTCTTTTCTTTGGGAAAGATAATTATCTTCCCATGCTCTTTCTCATCTGTCTCATTTCTCATCTGTTGCCCAGATACCAACTGTCTGTTTTTCAAGTGTTCTGAATGTCTAGTTAAAATCGGAGGAATCACTACAAGCTGAGCATTCTTTCTGAAGTTAGTTCCTCTTATTTCAGGCATGAAGGAAGGCATAAGCACCCAAAAGGTTATCTTCCAGTGCATCAGCCTTAAATATTGATTTGCAAACTATGACTTAATGCATTTGTATATTCTAATATTGAAAAGCTAGCTGTGGTTTATCATGCAACAATTAAAACAAGATTTGCAGCTATGAGCATAGCTCATAAGATTGAAAGCAATCCTAAAAGAACAACTGGTAAGTGATGAAGTAGTTAGTGAAGTTCTTAACACAGATATTTAGAAGAATTAACAAAATGCTAATCAACTTGCAAAGTGAAGATATTTGACATGATAAAAAACTTTCAGACAAGCTCTCTGAAAAATCTAAGTCACCTACATACTCAATGTCAGCTTAAGGCCATTAATTTTCATTTAATAAGGAGTTGTCAGTACCTTTTTTCATCATCATACATGAAACACTTAACAAGATGAAGTAAATAGCATGAGAACTGTAATAACAACTTCAACTGCAGCGGTGTTATAGATTGACTTTGTCCCAGTGGCTTGCAGAAGATGTTTATATTGCTGAGTAGAAAATATGACTGTTATTCTATGTGCATTAATTTAAAGGTATTTCTGTTCTGCTGGGCTGAACTCAGATCAGCAGGGCCCCAGTCACATACACACTTTCAAAAAGAAATTAAGAACTAAAGAAGCTGAATCAGCGGTAAGAAAAACTTATTTCTTAATAGGAAGTGCAGACGTTACTAGAACCTTCCTCCACAGGGCTCACAGAAACCTACGACACACATGCTTCTGCACTGAACTGGAAGGAGAAGGAGGAAAAAAAAATGCAAGCTGTTTAAAAACAGAACAAAAATTCTTTCTCGGGAGCTTGCATTGTATTCGTGTGGAGGTAGCCAATGCTCTAGTTTTGATATTTAATGACATGAGAGAAAATGTGGTGGGACAGGTAATTTCTTTTCTTGCAACTATTAGCTGGCTTAATAGAAGTCCAAAACTACGTGCTGCTTTGCCTGCTACAGCCCATTACCCACACGGCAAACTCATCTTACTCAGGTAAATTGCTTACGCTAGCCCCTTATTTGTGCTGGGTGTCATCTGGACTTACCTGTCTTCCCTCCTAGAACAATTTGACTTGCTGAAGGAGCTACTAAATATGAACAGAATGTGCATCCTAGCTGCAGAACAAACCAGCAGAAGATGGGGTTACTGCTCCAATTACTACAGAAGTGGATATGCCCAGCTCAGAGGCCTGCTATTACCTCATTTGTCAGAAAGCAAAACAAGTTATTTTTAAACTTGAGGAAATCTATAGCTTCCCTTTCTGCACTTTGTTGGTATTTCTGCATGGTTTAATTCAAACGAGGGGACCGAGACATTCGGACAGTCACTAGAGCCGTGCCTGTCGCTGCCCGTTTTATCTTTCACGGGACAGAGAATCCGGAAGGTTTAGCGGTGGTTTTTTTTTGCTATAAGCGCTATGTGGGAAGGCGCCGTTTGCAGCTGTACCTCCGCCCCAAAGCACCGAGGT
>NW_008685962.1:1156-2547 GCF_000695815.1 Acanthisitta chloris | reverse complement strand
TACCTGGGCACCTGCGAGCCGTGCCAGTGCCACGGCCATGCCAGTGAGTGCCACCCTGACACAGGTGTCTGCCAGGTGAGCTGGGGACAGCCAGGGGACATCCTGGAGACCCCACGGTGAGGTCACCAATGCCATCACCCCCTTCCTTTACAGGGCTGCCGGGATCACACAGAAGGTCCCCAATGCGACCAGTGCCAACCTGGCTACTACGGTGATGCCACCCAGGGCACCACGGGTGACTGCCGGCCCTGTCCCTGCCATGGACCCCATGGAGACACCCAGTAGGTGCCACCCCCTGCTCCCCCACATCCCTGGGGACAGCAGCAGGGTGTCACCACCTCCTTGTCCCTTCTGCAGGGTGACCAAGACCTGTTTCGAGGACACGGATGGACAGCCCACCTGCAGTGCCTGTGCCCCGGGGCACAGTGGGCGCCTCTGCGAGAGGTGACAGGGGACAGCAGTGTGGGGTGGGGAGTGGTTTTGGGGTGAACCCCCCTCATTGCCTTTCTTCGGGGTGTCTCCCCTGTAGGTGCTTGCCCGGGTATGTGGGGGATCCCCTGCGGGGAGAGCCGTGCCGAGGTGAGCGTCACGGGGAGGAGACAAGGCAGTGTCCCCTGTGGTGGCTCTGAGCGGGGGTTGTGGCTGACTGTGTGTCCCCCCTCCAGTGCCTGGTGTCCCCGGTGGGCAGTGCCAGTGTGACCCACGTGGCAGCACTGGTGAGGGCTGCGACGCCAATGGGCACTGCCGCTGCAAGGTGAGCTTTGTTCCCTCACCACAGCCCTGGGAGGGGTGACAGGGCGATGCCACCACTCTGTGTCCTCCCCAGGCCAACGTGGAGGGTCCCCACTGTGCCACTTGCCGTCCCCACCACTTTCACCTGAGCGGGGATGAGCCATCCGGGTGCCTGCCCTGCTTCTGCATGGGCATCGTCCAGCTCTGCAGCAGCACCGCCTATGCCCGTGGCACCGTGAGTGTTCCCTGTGTCCTCAGGGTGTTCCCAGGTGTCCCCAGGGTGCCCCAGCAGTCCCTGACCCTACTCACCCCTCCCCATCTCACAGGTCCGGACGCCCTTCGCTCCTGGGGATGCCCAGGGGTTCGCCCTGGTGAACCGCCAGCGCAGCACGCGTGTGGGCAGTGGATTTGGGGTGCAGCCTGGCAGCCCCCAGCCCCGCCTGACCTACGAGCGCTTCGGGGAGCTGCCCCCTGACTCCTACTACTGGCAGCTGCCACCCCCCTACCAGGGGGACAAGGTAACAGGGTGACCCCCACTTGGGGGGACGAGGGTGCCCATGGGAGTGCTCAGTCAGCTGGCAGCTGTACCCCCTCCCTGTGGGCACCTCCAGGTGCTGATGGGGGCGGAGGTGGGGACAGCCTCCTCCTCTCCTGCCTTT
>NW_008685962.1:479-734 GCF_000695815.1 Acanthisitta chloris | reverse complement strand
CCTCCCTGTGGGCACCTCCGGGTGCTGATGGGGGCGGAGGTGGGTACAGCCTCCTCATCTCCTGCCTTTTCCTTCTTCCATCTTCTTTTTTCTTGTTCTTCTTTCTTTTTCCGTGTTCCTTTTCCTTTTTCCTTATTCCTTTTCCCTTTTCCTTATTCCTTTTCCCCTTTCCTTATTCCTTTCCTTTTTCTTTCCCTTTTCCCTTTTCCCTTTTCCCTTTTCCCTTTTCCCTTTTCCCTTTTCCCATCCCTTTCC
>NW_008685962.1:0-432 GCF_000695815.1 Acanthisitta chloris | reverse complement strand
ATCCCCATCATCCCCATCCTCTTCCTCTTCCCTTTGCCCGTTCTATCCCTTCCCCATCCCTTTCCTTCCCCATTCCCATCTCTCGATGCAGGTGGGCTCCTACGGCGGGCGCCTCCGCTACACCCTGAGCTACACCCCAGGGGGGCAGGGAGCACCCCTGCCCGATGCTGACATCCAGATCACGGTATGGGGGTGCCTGGGGGTGGCACAGGGACACACAGGGTGACAGCAGGACCTGCTGACCCCCCTGACCCCATGTCCACAGGGAAATGACATCACGCTGGTGGCCTACCAGCCCGACCTGCCCCCACGGACTCCCCAGGCCTTTGAGATCATTTTCCGGGAGGTAGGAGGGGGTGGGTGGCTTTTGTCCCTGATGTCCCCCATCCCCAAGGTGTGTCCCCCACTTAACTCCCCTGTTCCTGCAGCAAT
>NW_008685961.1:0-2006 GCF_000695815.1 Acanthisitta chloris | reverse complement strand
CGCTGTCCGGTCCCCCCGGCCCCGCCCGCAGTGTCCGCGGCGCTGGGCGGTGCTCCCAGCTCCACTCCCCGAGCTCCAGACCCTCCTCCCGCACGACTCGCTGGGGGCTCCTTCTCCTTGGCGGCTGAACGGAGAGTGGCTTTATTTCCTCAGAAAGGCACGGGGTCCACAGCGAAGAAAACGTCTCAACTTCTCATCTCCTGGTACAGCCTTGGGGCTGCGCCCTGGCTCCAGCGTTGTGTTTTGAGAAATTCCAAAAAGCGTTCGCTGGGTGAGTGTGCTTTGCAATGCCGAGGGTGAGGTTTGGAAGTAAGAAACACGGGTGAACAAGGACGTGACTGGATACATGTTGTTTTTGTAGAACAGTCTTTATAATTCCACATGGTACTTGCACAGAATAAAAACATTCCCCCTTAAGAACCAGAGGCCCCTGTTCTGAAATACCCAGGCAGTGATTTAGTTTGAATTTAAGACTAGTGCACTGTCTTTCAGTGGCCTGTTTCTGCTACCAAAATGAAGTTAACATACATGTTTTGAGGATTAGAATCAAAAGCTTTTCAATGTTCATTCTTCCATCAAGGGAGATTTTTTTCAATACTGCGTGGACCCAAACTGCTAAATGCAGGTTGGATCTGTGAGTCACAACTTCCTCTGTGGCATCCTTTTTTTTTTGTCTGCATTGCCTCAATGTTTTCTTCTTTAAAATTTGAATGGGCAAAAAGTGAGTGCACTTGAGGCCAGATTTCATCACTGTGACAAACAGTCCTCATGAGTCAGGTTTGCTGGCATGGTCACATCCAGAGGCTGGTCTGCCTCAGTGGGTTTGGCTTATTTTTTAACATGCCTTAAGCAATGGAATATTCTGTTTATGAAATCCACTTACACCAAACAAATCTCTGGTTCTCTGCTAATGGAACAGTCTGTGATATGTCTTGAGTAGGGAATTGCTTTGCTATTGATTTCAATGGGAGCAGAAAAACAAACACCAAATACACGTTCTAGGATGGAATTCATGCAGGGACTGTGGCTCTGCTTTTTGTGTGAGTTCATGGGAGATGTTTGCCTCCCTGGGCAGGAACAAGGTCAGGACCAGGACAAAGCAAGAACTATTTTGTGCTACAGCTAACCCAAATGATGCTTTAGAGAGACCTTTCAGTTTATCTGACATCACAACATTAAGGGAACTTGATTTTATGGAGAAGGACACTAGATGTGTTTCTTTGCTTTACCAGTGGTCATGGCACAGAATTGGCCTTTGGCCAGATGAAGACTGATGTAATTTCAAACACTGTGTTGATTAGATCTCTGTTGAAATTATCAGGTTAATGGGGACTGGGTTCTTTTGGTTTATTTGATCTTCATTTTAATATAACAATGTTCTAACATGCTTAACTAGCAATGGAGATTAAGCACAATTTGTAACTGTGGGAGAACATAAAACTAAATGAATTCACATAGACATGTCCTTTAGAGGGAAACATATCTCAGCTGAGCTTCTGGTACCCAGTAAAGATCATGATCCCATGAACCTCAACTGCACAGCCAAAACCTGCACAGACCTCTAATGGCACATTCATTGTTGGCACAGCATTATCTGTATACCAAAAAAAACCCCTGCAAAATCAAACCCCACATATTTTGTGTTGCTGACAAAATGTGCTGTTACTACAGTATTTTTGTGTCAGTCATTCAGCAGACAGTAAAATGACAATGGAGTAAACCCCGAGTGTAGATGACAGTAATGACAGTAGAGGTAACCTGGAGTATGGATGGCAATAATGAGAATAGAGTAAACCTGGAGTATGGATGGCAATAACGACAATCAGTAAACCTGGAGTATGGATGACAATAATGAGAATAGAGTAAACCTGGAGTATGGATGGGGAAGATGCCGTGGGGCAGTTCGCAGCTCTCCCAGCCCCGACACGCACTCTGCCCGGTTCCCGGTGTGGGTGTGACAGCCCCGCACGGCTCGGTGCGGCTCGGGGAGCGGAGCGGGCGCGGTG
>NW_008685960.1:40970-41488 GCF_000695815.1 Acanthisitta chloris | reverse complement strand
GGAGGAACTGGGAGGAACTGGGAGGAGCATTGAGCCTTATGCCCAGCCCCAGTGAGCAGTGTCGGGCCGGTCGGGCCATGGAGCTCCCTGCTGTCAACATCAAGGTAGGGGCTCAGGGCTCTCTCCGAGGTTCCCCCGGGGATGTCTGTGCAGCTTTGCCCGCTCTGTTCTCCCCTCTCCTGGCTTGCTAACCAGCCTTGTGCTTAGTTTAGAGCCTGGTTGAGGTCTTGCTCAGAGTTTTGGAGGTTTCGAGGAGGAAGAAGTGGTGTTTCAGCAACTCTAGTTCCAGGGCTGTCCCAACCGTGGTAGTGTTGGATAAAGACTTGAGCAACTTGGTCTGGTGGGAGATGTCCCTGCCCAGGGCAGGGGGGTGGAACTAGATGATTTCTAAGGCCCATTCCAACCCCTTAAATTCTATGATTCTTATTAGTCCTTAGACTCTCTTTACAGACTGTGACCCAGCTACAGATCCAATGAAAAGCCATGTGCAGAAATACGAGCAGTAACTGCAGCAGGAA
>NW_008685960.1:27366-40613 GCF_000695815.1 Acanthisitta chloris | reverse complement strand
GGTGTCCCTGCCCAGGGCAGGGGGTTGGGATGGATGCTCTCTAAGCTCCATCCCAACCTCTAAAATTCTCTGATTTTATTACAAAGGGGACCTAAAATTCAACCCTGGCAGTGTTCACAGCCAGGTGGGCTAAAACCTTGAGCAACCTGCTCTGGTGGGTGGTGTCCCTGCCCAGGGCAGGGGGTTGGGATGGATGATCTCTAAGCTCCATTCCAAGCCCTAAAATTCTCTGATTCTAAACGTTGCAGAAGGTCTGGGTTATTGCCTCCAGCAGGCAGTGACTCCAAAGTTCACTCTTACTTAAGGAAGTTGCTAAAGTGGCCAAGGAGTGGGCTGAGACAACAGCTGGCTGTTAACTAGTGTCTGTGCTGGTTTCCAGCTCAGATGACCAGAGCTAAGCCAAGATAAACACTGTGCAAGATGCTGAGGAGGCAGAGGTTTTGATTGTTGGTCAAAGTGTCTTACAAGGTTGAGCCTGCTTACTTCAGGGTTATCAGTGGGTAGATAACTGAAATGGCTTCTCTGTTGGGGAGGGGAAGCTCCAGTTGTGAGCAGTTTAGGGATGTTGGTGAGTGATAACCAGAAAAAGGGGAAGAAAGAAACTTAACTGCAGATATATTACACTTTTCACTCTGGGGAGAAGCACATGCTTGCAGACACACTTGGAGGATGCTAAAATCACACAGGTGCCATTTGCCTCTTATTTTTTTTGTCTTTGACATTTTCAAAGCCTTGAGATTCCTAGTTGTGTGTGCCCTTTTGCTTTGCCACTTTGTGTGTCTTGTTTGGTAGGGCAAGTTTCAGCTGTTTCCTTTGGTTAAAGCTTTGCCCAAAGAGTGAAACATCCCTAACCACCTCAGGTTCTTCTGCTATTGATTCTTTCAGCTGTGAGCAGTGGCCTTGGTGCCTAGGGCTTGGGTGGGAGGAGAGCATTATCTTGGCTGCCTTAGGAGTTCAGCTCTGTGCAGGGAGCCTTTCATGTGGCTGTGCTAAATAACAGCTTGATGTTCATGTAATGATGTTTTCCTCCTCTTACTAGTTCACCAAGAAAAGCAACTTCCCTTGTTGGAGGCAAGTAAGCAAATGGATTTTTTTCAAGGTCTGGCATGTGGATTGTATTACATTCTGGAAACTTGCTGATAACTTTGCTCTGACAAGTTTGGACTATTGTGTGATTGATTCCCAGGGCTTTAGGAAGATTAAAAGATCTTACCTTCTTCTTTGCTTTCTAACTTGGTTTGATTATTTTATTTCCCATGCTAAAACAACGGGGAAAAATAAGGAGATTTAATTAAAAGTTTGCCAACATGAAATACATGTTTTGTATTGAGATGGAGATTGGGGAGTTGAAAACCACAGACTTCTCAAAGAATGAGTCACCCTGACAACACAACTAGAATTTTGCTTTTCTTCTCTGGTTTCATTCCCCAGTGTTTTACTAGATAAGAGTGAGCTTGTCCTGGGCAAACTGTAAGAAATTCCTTGTTATCATATCTGCCTGTCCTGCTCTGGAGCTGAAGAGCTGGGGAATAGGGAGTTAATAGCTGTACCTGCATCTTTGTACTGTTCCCAAGTTAGAGCCTGATTCCCTGAAAAATACCACAAAGGTGGGAGAGATTCTTACTCAGAAAAGGCCTGGAAATAACACACACTGCTGCTATTCATTGGCATGAGCTGCTTAGGGGTTCTGTGAGATTAGAAAGATGAGCCTCGTGATAGAAGTAGCTCCAAGAAAACTGCGTGACTGAGCTGTGTTTGTGCCAGAATGTGGCAATGTCTTAGCCTTAAGGTCTCTTTAAGCTACTTGCAGAGCTGTAAAAATTAATGTACCAAGCTTTGCCTGCCCTAGAGTGGGTGAGGAACATGCTCATGAAACAGAATCTCCTGGCTCAGTTCTAACAGTAATGCTCAGCAAAGCTTGTAGGAAGCAGCATAGCTGTACTTAGGCCATGAAAGCTTGACACCTATCCTAGGATCATTGCAATAATTGTGCAGAGCTTGAAATACCAAGTTTGGCTTTGATCAAGCCTGGACAATGCCCTACAATCCACGTGGCTGGAAACACACCTTTTGTGCTTAGGCATTTTTACATGCTAGGTCACAGAATCATGGAATAATAATAGTCCTCTGTATGTCTTCTGGTTCAACCTCCTGCTCAAAGCAAAGCAAATTGCAAAGTTAGATCAAATATCTCTACTCAAAATCCAGCTGAGGTTTAAAAATCTCTAAGGGTAGACCTGCAGCAACCCCCTTGGATAACCATTCCCACTGCCTAACCACTCTCATTATCCTCCTGCTGTTCTAATAATGAGGAGCATCCTCACAGTTGGCCCATCAGATCTGTATTTTGGTTGGTGTATTCTCAGGTGAAAATGTCACAGAGTAGATGAGCTCAGTCTAAAATAAAAATAAAGGAAGTGAAAGAAAAAGTTGAAATACAAGGGGAAAATAATTGTGATTTTGGAACCATGCAATTTTTAATTTAGTCAAAGCTCAGCCTTGTGCTAGGTTCTGTGCTGAAGCATGTTTAAAGGAGTTCCTGTTCTGAAGAGTTTCTCATCTAATGAGGCTCGGGCAGACCCACTCTTTTTATGCTTGGCAATTAGTTCCATCACATGCTGGGATTTGCAGAGGAGCTGGGAATTCCCCTTGGCTCTGCCCAGTTTCCAGTGGGATGCTTTTAATCACATGGTCATCCTTCTGCCCCAGAATGGAGGGGACAAAGGTCTTACCTTCCTTATTTTCTGCTCCCAGCACTAGTTCAATTCTTAGGAGTTATTTTCTCAAAAGAAGAAATGTGTGTCTGCCTTAGGTACAGATTTAAGTCCTTGAACAGATGGAAAGAATTTAAATTCTACTGCTGTCTTACCAGGAGACTGCAAATTATCTAATCTCACATAGTGGCTGTGGCTTTTAAGTCTGCTTTTCATTAACACTGTATTTTCTCTGTTAAAGCATACCCAGACCACCACAGTGCCCTGAAGAACTGTCAGGTAAATTGGGCTAATAACCAGGAGGGCAATAACTTGTTTTTATTTCAGCAGTTCCTCATACTATCAGCCCTGGACTACCTGACTTTATGCTGATAACTAAACATACTTTATAATTTAATAACTGCATTATTGATCTAGACAGCTCTAAAAAAAATTAAAAACCCACCCTGCCTAATTATGTTAACTGGTGAGCCTTGAGGGGTCTTGTGGGTATGTAACATGCAATTAAATACTACCTAATTAAGAATTTCCCTGATGTTGTGATAGTCTCCTGAGTAAATGCTATTTGCATGTCTCCATTCTTATCCAAGAACATCTTGTATTTTACTGATTAGCAGTTTCTCCCTGGTCTCTGTGGTACAATTTGAGAGTAAGGAAGAGGAGGGGGGGAAATGAAGCATTTTGTAAAGCTTTCATGAACAATTAAAAAAATTAATTAATAAAAATCTGTCTAAGCAGTGTTTGAAGTTAGAGCAAAGTCTGATGAGTGCTCAGCAGCTGTGTTGGGGCACTGCAGGGAAGCAAGAGCAGGAGACAATGTCTCTCTCCATCCTGGTGTGGTGGCAGAGCAGTGTGAGCCACAGTCACTGGGTCACTCCTGTGGTTTTCCTGGTTGTGTTTCACTCGTGTCACAACTTCACAGGTCACTCTCTTCTCCAGCAACTAGTTTTGTGTTAGGTTTTAAGTCAAGGAATGTAGCAGGGTGTCAGTACATCTTAATGAATCATATTTTTACTGTCTTAATGCTCCTATCTGCATACAGCTTTCCTCTGTCCACTGAGTTACTGAGGCTTTTGCCACTCACTCATTTCCCAATTTTCTTTATCATTTTTTTGGGGGGTAGTGTGCTTCAGAGGGGGTTTGGTAGTGGTTTGTTGGGGTATTTTTTTAATACCAAGGTCATTATAAATGCCAATTGGAGCCTTTCTTACAGCTAGAATTGGAAGAGTGATTGTATCCCATGGATTCCATGTCCAGGTTTCAGCCTTTCTCTGATGAGGCTTGTCTTCCATATTCTTGTTTCCACAAATTAAAGTTTAGAGAGTGGATATGAGTGATCTCCCTTTGCTGGATTGGCCAGCAGGCTCTAAACTGAGTGAGCACATGGATATAGTTACAGAAAAAGCCTAAAGTGATGTATTTTATTCCCATTTGCTGTCTTAAGAAACATGGGGAGTGTGTCTCCTTGGTTACAGAAATGGCAAGTGCTGGTGAAGAGAATCCTGGTGTCACTTGTTGCAGGGAGATCCTTTCTTCTTGGATTTGTCTCCTTGAGCACAAGGATCAGGATCACGTGCACAGCACAGAATTTGTGACAGCTTTATCTTATTGCTGCTTAGGGCACTGCTGGAATTTGGTGGCTTCACTGGGAGTGAAGAGCTGTGCTCTGTGGCAGGATTGGGTTCTCAGAGTCCTGGAAGATGCTTTCAGGTCTGTTAATACTGCAGTGAGGTTGGAGCACTGCTCTGAGCAGACTGGAAGGAGGAAAAAAGGAGGTTTACTGAGGATTGGAGCTAGGAGCTGCAGGCTGGACTTTTTGGTGATGGGATGCCAGATTGGTCATGTATAAACTGTGCTAGCATGGTGTGAATTGGATGCCCTGACTTTCTGTGCAAACTCTTCTGGAGTTCCAGAATCAATAACCCATTTAGAAAACACTAAGTGAGCCCTGGATCAGCTGTCAACAGAGATGACAAAAAGAATGAATGACTACAGTGTAGCACCACAGGAAATACTCAGCAACAGAAGTGGAGAAAAATGGGCTTGTCTTCACTGTCCCAGTTGCCTCATCATCTTTCTGCACAGCTTCGTGTGTCCAGGGCACTCTTCCATCCATCCCTTGGGGGCAAGATGGTGTCATTTCATGTTGATCCTCTTAGAGTTCTCCCAACTTTGCTGACTTGTCTTCTTCTCTGTGTTTTTTTTTCTCTTAGGCCATCATTCTGGTCCACTGGCTGCTCACAGTGTGGTGAGTGATTGCTGCCTGGCCTGGATGAGAAGAGGGTATTTCTTCAGACTAGGAATGGGACATTGCTGGTGAATCAGCACTCTGTGCCTGTCCTTGTGCAAGAAGATGCTAAATCCAAGAGTGAGGTGTTTGTATGGGAACAGGGATGAATGCAGACTGTGAATGTGGGCTGGGTCTTTTTGTCTTGTTTGGCAGGGGATGCATGGGGCACATGTTGCCATCCTCCTATGCCTGGGGAAACTTCAGTGTCCTTGCCGTGGGGATCTGGGCCATTGTGCAGCGAGATTCCCTCGATGCCATCATGATGGTGAGTGTGAGGGTATTGGCCTCCCCCAGGCTGCTCAGGGAGAGGGTGGAGGGCAGAGGCAGTGATGATTTTCAGCTCTGAGCCAGTCAATTCCTTGTTTGGGTGGGTTTGGGTTTCTTTAAGAGAGTGTAAAAATCTATAAGCTCTGTAAACCGTGGTGAGAAGTAATTCAATTACTTTTCTTCTCAGAGATGAGACATACATGATTCTTGCTTTCTTTCACCTGCTGTTGTGACTTGTAATGCCAGAGGAGGACTCAAAGCATATAATATGCTTGAGTGGAGAGGCTTTGTAAAACCTTCCTCTGAAGGGTAAAGAGATTGGCAAAGAAAAATAAACAGTTCTGGAGTATATTATGAGAAGGTGTCTGACAGCAAATGCAGAAAATACAAGATCATTCATCTAAGAGTATCTGTCTAGCTGGGGAAGTGTCAAGAGTCAGCAGTGTATGATACTGGGGTTGGGGATGATTGTGTGAGCACAGATCTCACAAGAAAGAGATGCTGTCACTGTTGCTTCTAGTGGTTAAACCCGTGTTCAGTTCACATCCCATTCTCTCTGTTTCCAGTTCCTGACTGGCCTGCTGCTCACAGTCCTCACAGACATCATTCACATCTCTGTCTTCTACCCTTCTCCCCACAACTTTCTGAGCGACGTGATGCGTTTCAGTATCGGAATGGCCATCTTCAGCCTCCTGCTCAAACCCCTGTCCTGCTACCTGGTGTACCGCATGTATCGGGAGCGTGGAGGAGAGTACACCTTTAACATTGGTGAGATGCTTCCTCTGCCCCCCTGGCAGGGTGGGACACCTCCTCTGCTCTCCAGGAGACTTTGGACCCTTCAGCCTGAGCTCTGTGCAGCTGCTTTCTGCCCCCCTTTCCAGGCAGATGTGGTGCTTTCTCTCTCTTCCTCATTTCTTCATTTGTAGTTCTGATGTGCCTTTGGCCTTAAATTTATATCTTTCCTCTCTTTCCTTGCAGCCCTGCAGTCCTTGTCTGACAGCCACTTTGCCCACAATGGTGTTGTGACAGGCTTTTTCTCTCTTCTTCCTCCTGCATTTCTCTGTACTTGTTTGAAGCCTTTGGGTGCCTTTCTCTCTTTGTCAGCCCTTTCTTTTCCTTCTGGGGGAAAACAGAGTCAGTGTCTCCTAGCTGGGTTATGAATGAGAAGGAGAAGCAGCTGGATTTCTAACTCTGTGCTTTCTGTGGGCCTCACATGTCCTTGATTTGCTTTGGACATCCATTTCTTCACCTAGAAAATGGGAATGATGTTTACCTCGTGGGGCTTTACCTGGAGACACTCATTTTTCTCCTGGTTATACTCATTAATGATAATGTGGCAGCCTTGCCAGAGAGAATGGGCTGTGGCTGGATGTTCTGGGTCTCAGTCAGCTTTGCCAAGCTTGCCTCATGCTAGTTCATGTCTGGGCAGCTGCCAGGGATTGTTGGAGTTCACCCTGGCAAGGCCAGCAGCCTGGCACCGTCCTCTGTTTGCTATCCTAAGAAAGCTGTGCAGGCCAGAGGGTGGTGTGACTGCATCACTGTGCTTGGAAGCTGTCACTTGTGCTGCTTTGGTGTTAGCAAAGATCACATTCCTGTGACAAGTGGAGGAGAGGCTGTGGAAGGAAACCATGGCTTGGGGCACTGTGTGCTATTTGCATCTCTCTGCTAGTGCAGTGTGGATGTCTTCTCCAACAGCTGCTTGTGAAAATTATGTGTACTTGTGTACAGATGTGTCTTACCTGGGTGAGGAGGCCTCTGAGGCACTGCAGTGCCGTTATGGGCCATGTTTGTGGTGGTTTTTATTGGCTGCTCACAATGCTGGTCTTTGGGATTTGACATGTGTATGCCATGGGAAGTGTAGGTATCATTGAGGAGTTCCTTTGCTTGGAATTTGGGATGACTCCTTTTCAACCACACTATCCCAAATTGGGTGTGATACTGTTTGAGAGCTCCTCTCAGGCAGAGGTTGGAATTCAGGCACTTTGTAGTTTTATATCCTCTCCTGAACTGTGTTTCTCACAAGATTTTCAGTACAAACTCTGTGCTGTTGTTCTGTGTTCTGTGTGCTTGGCAAATTTCCTCTCATTTCCCTGATACCATTTTCCTTTTGAATCTAGCAGTGTTGCATTTTTCCTGGTCTTCTCTGTCTGGTTTTCTTTCCACACAAAATCCCTTTCTGTTGCTTGGCAGCATCTTCGCTGCTTAGAATGAGCTTTGATGCCTACCTGTGTTTCAGATTGCTTTCTCCCCATGGCAGGTATCTGGCCCATAGATAAGAGCTCTCCATGCACATTCTCTTTCCTTTCCGTGCTCATCCCCTGGACAGTAACATGATTTTGCACAGACAAATTGTTCACAGTGCAATTGGGAGCCCTGCTGGATTCAAGTGTAGTGCCATGGTGTGCACACTTGAGGCATGGCTGCATTGTTGGGAAGAGTGGTTCATGGATGAATCATGTCTTTAAGTCTGTGCTGTCAGCTAGCCCTGGTTCCTGCTGCTTCTGGCTTGGTCTGCTCATTTTTCCATGAGCTCTCACACACTTGATCTCGCTGAAATATGCTGTTACAGCAACCTGTTATGCTGCTATGTAGTATTTGGGGTCTTGCTTTCCACACAGCCACGTGGCTACTAAGAGAGCAGCTCTCAAGGAGTGAAGAGGCATGTTGGGAGGATGACTTTCCTTACCTCCTGCCTGTGTAGTGAGGCTCACACACCACGGGTGGTGGAGAGGTGATAGAGCAGCTAACATGGTGTGCTCCTGAGCTGTTGGGTTCTTCTAGAGGATTCAGTTCTTGTGCTTGTGTGTTTTTCCCAAGCTTGTTCTCTTCCATCTCTGTGCAGGTGTCACCAGTGCAGGTCAGGACCGCAGCACCTACGAGCCCATCGACCAGCCGGACGCTCCTGCACCGTGGTCTGGCTCAGGCAAGGCAGCCCAGGCACCTTACTGAGGCACCTGCAGCCCTGGACACTGCCCTCATCCAGCTAGGCTGCTGCTCTGCCCATGTCTGTTCTGTTGGAGCAAGATCTGCCACTGAGCAAACAGGAGAGGATCTGATTGTTCACTTCTTTTGCCTCCACGAAGCTTACGCAGAAGGTTCCTGCAGTAAGTCCAGAAGGTCTCAGAGGTGTCATGTTAAGCACTGTGACTCATTTTAATCCCAGCACTCTCCTTTCCTCCCCCTAAATCCTTTCTCAGTATGTGTGACTGGATGCACCTTCTGCAGTCTTCCAACTCTTGCATTGTGCTTCCTCTATTTTATTAGTAAGGGAACCACTCAAAATATTTCTGGACATCTTTAAAATGCTTATGGACTGGCCTTAAACAGTACAGTGTAGCTTTTATGCAGATAGATTTCCAGGAAACATCTGGGAGTTCCTAAGAGCTGGTTTTGAAGGTGTTATTTAACTAAGATTTATGACCTCCTAAGATTTATTAACTCCCTGTGCTAGCTGTGGTGGTTTGCACAAAGCTGGGGTTGGTATAAAATGCTCTTACTGGGCCAGGGAGCTACTAGTGCTCCAGTATCTGGTCTTGGGTTTGGGTTTTATTCAGTGATGCTTTCATGCAAGTTGAATGTCCTTCAGGATACTTAAAAATGACTGTTGAATGTAGGTTATAGATACTTTGTGCCTTGAAACGTCCTTTTGCCTGTTTTAACAGAACTTGAAATGTTACATTTTTCTAAGAAAACTATAAAATGAACACAGCTTTTCTGTGTTAGAAAAAGTTACACTGGTCACTTATGTCTCATTTGAAAATGTGGTTGTTCCTGGGGGTTTGGGACTGTGTCCAGGCAGTCTGGGAGAGTTGTTATGGGGAAAGGTCTACTGGACTCTGATGGATTTAGAGGGTACGGCTTTTAAGTATGTGGGTAGGAAGCTGGGCTAGTACATTGAGGACTGGGAAAGGAAAAATGGGTTAATTTACACTGCAGTGGTGAGCTCTGTGGGGTGTGACAAACTACAATCTCTAATGTTATGCACAGTAAATCTGCCCTGCTGTGGCTTTCAGGTACAATTCTAAACCAAACAAACAAAACCCCAGAAACAAACAAACAAATTTCAACAGGGGTTTTATTTTTTTTTTCAGAAGAAAAAGTGTGTCAGCTTAGCAGAATTAATATTCTCATGCTAGGAAGAGCTGTGTTTTTCTCAAGCAGGTTCATTTTCAAAGGTTACATCTGTTATTCTACAATTGCATTTCTCTTTACAAGAACTGCTGCTGTGTTCATTCTTCAGTGACCAAGGCCCCTGTTAACTTAGCTCCAACCTCTAAATCCATGCCATTTGTATTTATAATACTAAGCAGCTTTCTCCCAAGTTTGATCACTTTAAACATAAGCAAATGCTTCCTCAACTCTGCTACCCAAGCACTACAGTGACCTGCTGGTGTACTTGAACTTTCAGCACTGATACTTGGACCAAGCACATGGTAAATACCATAGAAGTGTGATATTTGGGATTACTCTCCCAAGATGAGTGTTGTGCATTCGTGTTTCAGGCTGCCATGCAGGAGAGCACAGGAATAGGAATTGGTCTGCTCTTATGATCAGATGGGGAAGAAAGAATAGGTAGGCAGAAATTTCTGGGGCTTGTGGAGTTGCAGAGCCTTTGTTAATGTGGGGTTTATTCAGTTCTTTAGAATGGTGCTGTGACAGCAAAGAACCCTGAATAACACATTTAAACACTCAGGTTTTTTCTTCCCTAGACCCATGAACCACAAACTGAAAACCACTGATTTAATGCAGTGTTTAAATGTTTAAAATGCAGTGGGGTTTGGGTATTTGCACAGTCACTTATATCTAGGGAGGCCTTTCCAGCCATTTTCCATTGGAAATGACCAACTGTGTGCACTTTTCTGTGGAGAATTCAGCACAGTTGGGAGCTCAAGGGAGCAGAACAAGGCAGGAGTTACACTAGGCTTAGAGTGCCTCGAGGATACAGTAGACTTACAGTGCCTCAAGGGCAGGAAATCAGAGGGGTGATGATAAAAACAGGCCCAGGCTTTGGAGGAGGAGACGTTTGTCCCTGGTTCAGTAGGACACGAGGGGATTCATGGAGCTGCTGTGCCATGGCCTCACTGATCCCAGCAGCCTGGTGTCACTGCAGGGCTCTCTGAGCTTCTCCCTGGGCTCTCCTCACCCACACAGGTACAACGTACAGGTGGTTTTGTTTGGCTTTTAAATCCAGGGCCTGATGTCCCTGGTGGTGAATGAGCAGCTCCCCAGGATTAACCACCAGACAACTTTTCCTCTGGTCCCTGCCACGCGTGGAGGAGGAGAAGGAGAAGATGATGCCTGTCCAGAGGTGCTGCTCTCCCTTCAGGGTGAACCATCACCCTGACCAGGCTCCACCTCCGTTCGGACACCCTGAGGATGTGCTTTAATTAGCTGTGGTCCAGAGCAGCTTTCCCGTGGCCATCTGCACCCGGTGTCCGGCAGCGTGGCTAATCACAGGGATAAGCTGCTTACACTGCCCCAGCTGGAGTGGGAGCAGTGCTGGGGCTCGAGCACCAAGGGGGACACTGCTGGCTGTTCCTGTGAAGGAGGTGCTGGCTCAGAGCAGTGTGTCCTGGCCCTGAGGTCCTGGTCCAGCTGTGTGGCCAGTGGTGGCTCTCAAGGTAAGTGCCCACAAGCAGTGGGAACTGTTGGGGATGCTGAGTGTGGTCTGGGCTGTGAGCAATGAGGTAAGTGCCCACAAGCAGTGGGAACTATTGGGGATGCTGAGTGTGGTTTGGGCTGTGAGGCTTCCCACTCCCACCACCACATCCTGGGCCAGCAGCTGGTGCTGGGTGGCAGCAGCTGGTGGGACTGGAGCACTTGTGTGTGCCTGCAGATCTTGCAGAGGCAGCGAGAGGCTCATGCAATGGTTTGGTTTGTAACACTGAGCAGAGGGGAAAGCCTCATTTGTTAGGCACATGAAGTGTGATCTCACAGCAATCACTGGTCCCAGCCTGGAATGTGAAATGGATCAGCCTTGATCTGCAGGGATGGGAAAAAGAACACTCTGCAGTGCTTGTGGGTTTGTTATGGGTCTGGCATTGTTACTGTATTGCTGAAATGTCATTTGAAAGAGCTTGATTTACTTTCCATGAACTGTGTTATTTCCTTCCTTTTCCTCATAACAGCAGAAGTAAGTTGATCAGCTTAATTTTTGTTTGCTTAATTGGATTTGTTTCAGGTTTGAATGCATCAGTGTGTTGCTGCTAAGTGCATACCCAGCAAGCATGCACTAAGTGTTTTAGTTGGAAACATAAACACTAATATGAAATCCATTGGACATGGATTTGCAGTTCCTAAGATCTGCAGCTTGCCTTGAGTACCTCTTTTGGCCTTAGAAGAATCTGTTCTAAACAAGCACTTCATAAAATCTTGTTGCCTTATTGAGTAAAATTAACTACTGCTTACAAGTGGTTACATTGAAGTCCTGAAATTGTAGAAGGCAGACAAACATGGTTTTTAAGGGATGCTATTTCTTCCCAATCCCAGTGAGACTGAAATTGGGAATGAGTGAGGTGAAGGACACCACCTAAAATAACCATGGCAATGTGTTGAGAACCTGGTACCTGGCAGAAAGAACTGGAATGGAGAGCTATGAAAAGCATGAGTTATCAAGAAAATAGATCATGTCCAAGTTCTGGAGGATAAAGCAGCCCTGAGGTGTTCATGGAGCAAAACAGCACTGATAAACATGATGGTTTCATGTCCTTCCACAGTTCAAATCCTTTGTAAAAGCCTTTTGTGATGCATTGCTTGTTGGCTGGATCTGCCTGGGATGCAAGGAGTGCTTCCATGGAACACCAGTCCACTGCATTTTGTGGTTATACTCCATGCAGGGCTAGGCACCCCAAGGAAGCAGCTGTGCTTTGTCTGTTCACTCTAGTTGCCAACTTGTACTTGTCTGGGAGAAATAATGGGATCTTTCCATTCATGGCACCCTTGGTGATGGATGAAAGGCAGTAACAGCAGTTCCCAGGGATAAATGCAACTGCATGACTTTCTCCTGCTGCTTTAGGAGCTGAGTTTACTCCCCAGTTTGTGGTGATTACTGAGTTTGCATGTGGGAAGGACAAGAAGGTTGTTACAAACAGGGACGACAGAGGCTCAAGTGCTTTCTGAGAAGAGAAGGAGATAAACACAGTTTGGAAACAGAGTGCAATTTGACAGGAGGCTTTCTGGGATTAGAGAGTGTTTGAAAAAGACAATGGGCATTGATTTCATAGGCTGTGCTGTCTCTTTTCAGATTGACTAGGGGGTTTTAAGATGATGGAGGTGTGTGTGCCTTTACACAATACCATTTTCATTTTTTGAAAGAGAGGTGGAAAAGAATGGTGGTTAGAGTGACAGTGATTGACAACTTGCTTTTAAAATCTGAGAGAATGAAAGCACAGTCCCCTGAAATTGCACTTACCTGTTAGCAGCAACTTACAAATCTGTTCTCAGCAGGAGTGTTACATGTATAACATCTGACTTCAGTGGCTAGACTGCAAATTAGGTCTCCCAGCTATGCTGTAATTCTGCCAGGTTAGGGGACAGTGTAGATTCTCATGATTCATCCTTTAGTGTGGACAAGGAGGAGCTAGTCTGCATAGCCTTGAACCTTTGCAGGGCTGTAGTATGATATGTGGACAAATTTTTACTTGTTAAGCAGTTAAATAGTACCTTGAGTCAAGGCCCTTCCTTTCCTGTCAGCCTGGGAGAAAATACAGGTGTGGAGGAGATCTGAGCTGGACTCCCAGTCAATGAAGAGGGGTAAGAATTGTGCTCCAGCTCAACTCATGTTGCTGTGACTTCTGTGAAAACATTTCCTTTCAGACCTGTTATTGACTGGTGCCATATAGATCTGGTGAGATGAAAAGCTGCGACAGACTACCTTGTGTTGGCAGCAGGAGAATTCCACCTTGCTAGCAACAAGTTCCTTTTGAGGCTGCATATAATGCTGGGAGTCTTTGTTTTCCAGGTTTTCTGTTGAGAAC
>NW_008685960.1:20447-27354 GCF_000695815.1 Acanthisitta chloris | reverse complement strand
CCTGCTCTGCCAGACATGATTGTCTGCTGAGAAGCAGCAAGGGAATGGTGTCCATAACACTTTCAGAACTGAACCTGGTGGATTGGAGATAAGAAATTTATAAGGAAAGTAGCCAAAGCCTTTGGCAAACTGCACAAGATGTGATGGGAAATATGCATGCTCCTTTGTTTATATTTCTTCTTCTTTTCCTTCAGAGCAAAGAAACATTGAGAAGAACGTGAATTTTGGTCTGTATTTGGGCACTAGAAGTTGAAGTTGAGTAGACATTTCTCACCACTGGCTTGAGGCTGCAGCATTCAGTGTAAGCCCAGGCAGCACAAGGCAGGCTGTGTGCTGCCCCTCTGTCAGCTGGGGAGAGAGATCCTGGTCTGAGACAGACTAATCTCTCCTGCCCTTCTCAGCCACTCCAGGACACTGTTAGTCACTTCTCCAGTTCCTGCTTCCTGCAGCAGAATAATCTCTGCTCTAGGCTGCAGCAGCACAGCTCTTAGCAGTCCCCACCTTGCTTTGTCAGTGCTCTCTGTTGTGACCCCCACCTTGCTTTGTCAGTGCTCTCTGCTCTGAACCTCCCTCAGAGACACTCACACCTTGAGGTTTGTGGTTTAGAAGGGAGAAAGAGGGAGAATATTGACTTTACTCAACAACACCATCAGGAAGCAAAGGCAACTCATAGCTCCTATTTAGAAAGTAGGAACAAGAATAGTGACTACCCAGTGGAAAACCAACAGCATCAGCCTCCTGCTGCTTCTTGTATGGATCCTGTGAACCCTTCACTGGTCAATGCACGTTTGCCATCCCATACTGAAGATTCCCCACTTAGGCATGAATTAGTGGTGTGTTCCTCTTCCAGGAGCTCGAGTGGAAGTGTGAATGGTTGTTGTAGGTCGGCTCAGACCGTGAGGGATTTCGATCCGTCCTTTCAGTCTCTTTTGGAGTCCTCACAGATTTCTGCTAGCTTGTACTGTTCAATCCAGAGGCTTAAGCAAGAAATTGCTTGGATGGGGATAAGAGGTTCCTTCCCTCTGGAGCCCAAGTCTTCTCCAGCCAGTGGCCGTTTGTGCTTCGCTCCTCATGATTCAGCTCCCAGTATCCTGACCATGGGAGAACAGCTGGCTGCAGTAAAGACCAGTGCTGCTCAGACAAGATTGAAATGGGATGTCCCATTTGCTAAAGACTGGAGCCTTAGTGCAGTGGCAAGGGACTTCTGTCAAGCAGAACCTCTCTCTGCCTCTCGCAGATATGGATACCTTGACTCAAACACATGGAGAGCCAAAATTTCAGGTGACATCCAACCACAGCCCCTTGCTTCTGGGGTGGGCTCTAGCAGGCTAGTGGATACAGAAGCAGGTTCCTCCTACAATTGCTCCACATATTTCAGATGCCAGACCCAGGCAAAGCCAACTCTGGAAACTGAGAGTCGTTATGTTCACACAAAAAGTCATTGTCTTGAAAAGGTTCTTAAAGGAGAAGAGACATCTAATAGGGCATCTTGGAAGAAAGACTTTCCAGCCAGTCTGTATCCAGAGGGTCTGCAGGTGTCACTGGAGACAGATTTCGAGGGGGCTCAGATGAATGTTGGTGTAGCTATGTATGGCACTCCAAGGGAACTGTCTGTGAGAGTTGCTTCTCCTCCTGGAGATAAAGAGTTTAGACCGGAACAGCAGCTTAGTGTTAAATCTGTAAAAGTCAACAAGACTGAACCTCGTGCTAAGTGCAGCAAAGAGTCAGAAGAGATGTGTGACTCCAGATCACAAGCAGCCAGAAGAACATCTGTGGTGAGCAGCAGCCAGCACAGCCCTTTGGGTGTTCAGGTTGAGAAAGGCTGTGGAGAATATTCCAGTGTAGATTATATGAATGTGAGCAGAAAAGAAAGGAGAAACAAATATTCCCACCAAAGCAGCAGGAGGAATTTGGAAGCTGATGCCAATCTCAGCCAGTCTGAAGAACCTTCTGGGGAGAGAAGTGCCAAAGAACCATGTTGCTGTGAAGAAGAGAGCCGGGCACAGGGAACTGTGTCCAGAGAGGTGAGGGTGTGCTCACTGCAAAGCATCCCTGTTCACAGGTACTACTTGTGCTTGCTTCTGCCACTTCTAGAGATGCAGAGTCGAGGTACAAGTGATGGGGATGCTTGTTCTGTAGTTTTTTTTCCTGGCACTGAACAGCCAGAATCTCCTCTTTTACAGCCCTGCTCCATCCCAACATACACATCTTTCCATCTCTTCTTCCTAAAGACCAGCTGGGTAACTTGGTTATTCTTTGGAATGTAAACACCTATTCAAGATTCTGTGGATCTGCATGATGAGGGAAAGCATTAAACTGGTTTTTACTCTGTTCATGGTTGCAGGGCCCTGAGATTTGAGGCTTTTTGTGCTTTTCCATGTCTGAAGTATGTAAGAGTATTCACAGAGCAGTGGTGGGAGCAGTGTCAAGGGCACCTGACATAATACATGACCCTGAGGCAGCACTGCTCTGGTCTCCATCCAAAATGACTTGTGCCACAGAAACAAATTCTTCAACAGAGTGGAGAGGTGTCAATAATTGTGAGTTAATGTCTTTTGTCTGTTTGCAGGTCTCAGAGAACAGCTTCTGGGCATTGAAGGTGAATGAGCAAAGGTAAAAAGACTTTGTGTTCTCTATTTGAGTGTGCTGGTAATTAACAGAGGAGGAAAATGCTGGGAAGTGGCTAAGGAGCCACATTCCTGGAAACATTTGTGTTTAGGACTTAGCTTACATTATTCTGCCATGGTTGACTGAGAGGCTGCATACATTTTCTTCCAAAGGTTTCCCATCCAGAATGGAGCATGCTCTACAAAATAGCTTCTGTCTCTTTGAAATTCTAGCTTCAAAATTCAGCCTCAGTTGTTGCTAGCAATGAAGAAGCATTGGTACCATCAAGGCTATTCTTCAGTGCAGCAAATTCCAGCGTGCTCACTGCATGCTGGAAGTGAAAATCAACAGCTGGGCTTATCCAGGAGATCAGATTCCAGTCTGTGACCTGTGGATAAGATGTGTGTGAGGCTGCTACCAATGTAGCATCAGCGATTCCTTAATTTGGTGTGAGGCTGCAGATTTTTCACTCTTCAGAGAGAATGATTTGAAATAACCTCTAGATGGCTGAACTCTGATTGCCACCTCCTGGCTGCTTTAACTTTCCATTCTGTTAACCTGAACTCACTCTTGTTTTGCTTATTTTTTTTTAAGTTTCCAGCACTTGTGTGACAGACAAATCCTAGCAAGGTATTTCCAAGCCTGGAGGAGACACATCCTTTGGAAAAGAGCTGCAGCCAGGAAGCTTTACAGGCAGCAGCTGCTTCGGAAGGGCCTTGGTGCTCTGCAGAGGGCTGTGCACGAGAGGAGGACACAGCTGGAGGAGGCCCAGCAGAGACATGGCTCAGCTCTGCTTGCTGCCAGCTTCCACAGGGTGAGGATGGGCTGGGGATGGTGGGAGTGGTGCCATGAGTTTTCTCTTGTGCAGCCAGAGAAGGCAGAAATCCTATTTGGATAGGGAAGAGGAAGAGGTACCCTGTGTGAAATTCAGTGATGCCAATGCTCTGTAGTTTGTTCTATTTGTGGTTTCTTCTTCAGTGGAAGGAAGCTGTGGTAAAACGAAGCAAGAAGGAAGCTCTGCAGCCTGAGCCATACTCTTATACCCGAAGTTCATCCCTGAGGGGTTTTGGAGTAGGAAGATTAGCAACTATGACAACCTCAGCTCAGCATCAGCTTACAACATACTCAAAGGAAGCAGAGCAGGCTCGTAGGTAAGCCCAGTGTTCTCTTCTGTTATCTTGGACAAGGAAAGGTTTACAAATGGTTTTTAGTCAAATGATGGCAAACTTGTTTCCACAGCCGTGAGTGTATTGCTGCAGATAAGCACTGCAAGAATTAGTAACTTAGTTTTAAGAACTAAATAATCATTTCAGAGCTTCTCTGTTTGCAGTTTGATTCGAGTGTCTGACAGAATAACTCCTGTACTAATTCTTGGCTTCAGCTGTCACCTGCCTATGTGATACAGGTGTAAACGAGATTGGAGTGAGGCAATACCACAGTCTCTGGCAGGGCAGTGTCAAAAGAAAAACCTTTTTGTGTGCCTTCTGATTCTGAAGGCAGAAAAACAAGTCCAGACAAAAAAGAGAGAGGAAGGCTCTGTATTCTGTTCTGGGAGTGCCTTTTTTTGGATAGCTGGATGTTACAGCTTGCTTGTGACTCCTGCAGGGTGGAGGGAGAGCTGTGGACACAACTTCGTCGCAAGCAGAGAGGAGATGAGTTCTGCTGGAGAGCAGAAGCAATCAGAGACATGAGACGCCTGGCTGGTAGGCACACATTCCTCTCTCTGCCTTGAGTGCCCCTTCCCAGGCAGCTGGAGCTCAGCCAGGGGATGTTTGCTGCAGCCAGGGCATGTTTGCTGCGTGACACTCAGTTGTTTGAAGCTCTTCTAAAGTTCTTTTTCCTCCTGTCTCTCTCCTCCTGCCTTACCACGCAGCAGCTTTCAGACTGTGGCGCCTGCAGAAGGAGCTGCTGAGCAAGGAGGAAGCCAATCTTTTGGAAGCCAGAGCTCTGCTGGAAAAGAGGAAGCTACGGAACATTTTCTGGATGTGGCGTTCCCAGTGCTTGGAAATGAAACAGATTTTAGCACTGACAACTCAAATCCAAAGGAACTTGGTCTCCCGGTGAGTTGATGGGATCTGTCTTCATGTGAAAAGTGTCTTCACTGTGAAAGTCCAAGGAATAGCAGAGCCAACCCAGACAGTGATGTGTTGTTCCATCTTAAAGCCATCTATCCTTTTGTTTTAGGAGTTAATAAAGATAAAAGTAGGGATAAGAACATGAAAAGGAATTGCTGTGGCCAGAGACATTATGACTTGCCTGCTTGCACTGCCAAACCTTTTTGGTCCTGATCTTTGATGTCCTGAAAGACCAAACCCAAGAGCAGCCACTGTGCTCTGAGCATGACAGTGGCTTTGTACTGAAAGAAAAGAAAAGGAGATGACAGCTTCTACCTGTCTTTCCTGAACTAAACAGTCTCAGGAGGAGATGAGCTTGTACACATGTTTTTCCAGGTGTTTTTATTTTCCTTGGGTATTCTCAGGTGCTTCAGTGCTTGGAAGGAAGCTGTTGAGCAGAAGGCACTTGACAGGTGCAGCCTGGCCCGTCTCAGAGCAGTATCACTGAAGAAGTCCTTCCAGCAGTGGGTTGAGATGCTGCAGGTCAGAGAAGGCAATAAACAGGCAGTGGTGAACCTCTTCCTCCTACGACAGAGGCAGCATTATGGTGAGCAGCTTGGGGGCTGTGCAGAATCCAAGATTTGGAGGTGCTTAGGCTCCTTCTTCCTCTTCTTGTACAGTGAAAACCAGCTGAAAACAGCCTGATAACAGAAGGGCTCAGATGATACAGGGTATGAGCAAACCAGAGGGGGCAGAGGACTAGTTCTGGGCATATCAGTGAAGCTACAGGGAGATTTGTTGCTTTGCTTGATAAACCTAGCAGAAAGTCTTAAACCTTGCTGAAAAGAAGCAGTTTGAGGGCTAGGCTGGGCTGAGCTGGAAATGCCTTCTGACAAATGATCTCTTGGTTCCCTATGTAACTGGTTAAGGAGCAGTTCGAAGCTCAGTGTCTGACAAGACTGTGACAAAGAGGGATGAAGGTCAACCACCATGGACTGCAGAGACACAGTTCCTGGAGAAAACAGGCTGCTCTTTTGATGACTTCTGCCAAAAGCTGAAGCTCCAGAGGGTGTATCTGCTGTGGAAAGCAAGGCTGTGTGAGCATCACAAAGCTGAGTGAGTGCAGGAGAGTCAGTCCCTCGAGCCCTGCCCTTATTAGTAGTGTCCACTTCCTTCTGGAAGAACCCTTTTACCCCATCTATCATCCATCATGTCTGTACTAGTGTCCCCCTCTGGTATCTCTTTTCAGTCACTTTGCTGTCTCAATTTTTTCTGTCTCAGTTCTTTCTCTCAGACTTTGGAGCAGTGTAGACTCAGAAAAGCTCTGAAATTATGGCACCAAAAGACAATTGAACAAAGTTCTAAGCATTCACACAGAGCTGTCCATGAGGAACATCTGGCCATGCTGTTTTCTGAGGACCTCTCAACATCATCTGGCTTTGACAGCAGTGCTCCTGCTACTCTGACCTCTCAAAGCTCACTGGAAAAGGTGAGGAGGTTTTGGTACATCCAGACTACTCTGAGATATTAAATTGCTGGGATTTTTCAGGGGAAAATTTCTCCTTCAACATAATACTGTCATCAGCAAACTGTGCTTAAAATGTAGTGCTGAAGAGCACTGAATCTGTAGGGTCCTGGGGTTGAAATGTAATCTGAAAGTGTGAAGTCAATGCTCTCTGTGCCCTTTCTGGTTCATCATTTAGTGATGTTGGAAGGTGCTGAGCTCGTGAGGTTCTCTTGTACACTTTCCTGTTAGTGGCTGCAAGGTGGAAGGGATGAGGTATAAAGAGCCTCATGACTGAGAAAGTGCATATTCCTGTTGCCCCTTTTCCCAGGATTAGAAATACCTGTGTTCCTGCACTCATTATAGAAATAACTAGTATAGAAATAATTTTCCCATCACTTAATGTTTGAACTCCAGAGCTGTGCTTGCTAGCCTGCAGTTTTTTTGGAGGTATTCTGGATTTCCCTGAATCCTCATTAAAAAGAGGACTAAATATCATGGTCAGGACTGTTAGCTGAGTGCTTCCAGTACGAGTAGAAATACCTGTGTTCCTGCACTCATTATAGAAATAACTAGTATAGAAATAATTTTCCCATCACTTAATGTTTGAACTCCAGAGCTGTGCTTGCTAGCCTGCAGTTTTTTTGGAGGTATTCTGGATTTCCCTGAATCCTCATTAAAAAGAGGACTAAATATCATGGTCAGGACTGTTAGCTGAGTGCTTCCAGTACGAGACCTCCCA
>NW_008685960.1:18150-20408 GCF_000695815.1 Acanthisitta chloris | reverse complement strand
GCAGCCTCAGTGACAGCAGCCAGCACGACTTCTCCTCCCTTCTGGCTGCTGAGGATGTCACACATGTGTCCTGTCACAGTTCTTTCCTCCAACTGCACCAGTGCACAGAGCTGCCAGCTGAGCTGGGTGGGGAGCTGTGCTTCCAGACCTCCTTTCCACCATGGAGCTCTGGATCTGGGTGAGTTGGAAGCTATTCTTTGGGATGCTGCTAGCAGTGACCCCTTGTTTGGTCTGACTGAATTCCTTCCTTCTAGATAATCCCTCACACCATCCTTCCAGGGGACTTTATCCTGTTTTTTTCTTTCCCTCTTCACCCAACGCTTCTGTCTTGTAGAAGAAACTGGTTTGTGAGAGATCAGGTTCAGTCTTTGGCACTGCAAAGTCCAGATAATAATGCTCAGCCTCTCACCAGTTCCTCTGTATGGGAAGAGGTAAGCCTGGAAAATGGTGTATAAAATGTACAAGTATTTTCTGCACAGCCCAATTTAGTCAAGAGCCTTTGGGTTTCCACGTCAGCATATGGAAGGTCTCACTGCTGTTTCATCTCTTTTGTTCTCTCTCAGACAGAAGGTTTGGGAGATGAGACTTTTCTCACAGGGTAACTCTTCCCTACCATTTTCCAGCTGAGTGGAAATGGGCCAGGTGTGAAGGATTTGAAAGGGATGTGCTATACCTTCATGACTGGGTGCTCCTGTGGTGTGTGTGGGTTAGCAACAGAGAGTTGGGCAATCATGGGAGCCACAATAGCAAGGAGAAAGGGCTGAGCTGCATGGAGTACCTGTGGCATAACAGCAGTTCAAGGTCTTTTTTTTGCTTTTCTGGATTACAGGACTGCAGCTCTGACAGAGAGGTGAAGAGCTGCTGGCAGCAAGCAGAGAAATGCTGCCTGCAGAGGTACTTCATTGTGTGGTCAGCTCGGACTCAGCAGCTCATGAAGGCCCAGCAGTACTGGAGGCACGTTCAGCTGTCTCGGTAGGGGTTGTGCTCTCCAGAAGTTCCCCAGAGCAATCTGTTTTGAAAGCTTTACACTTGCTTGTAAAAAAAATGTAGAATTCTTCCTCTAGCTGTCTTTTTCTATCTTCACTGGGAGTTTTGCAGCCCAATTATTTTGGGGTTTTGCCAGCTTCAAAATGATTTTATCTGAACACAATCATTTCTGGTTTGATGGGAGGACTCAATTTAGACCAAGCCCAGCACTGCTGATAAAAAGTTCTGGTAATTTCCTATCCACTGCACTGGCCTTGCTCTCTGATTCTGAAGCTGAAGAGCACAACCAGGCTTGGCACAGCCAGGACAGAACATCTTGCTCTCAACAACTTGCCCTGTCCATCTTTCCCCTAACATTTGATGGGGAAAAGATGCTACCAGATCAGATGTATTTCTGAAACTCCCTCATGGGTATGTTTGCTGTTAAAGATCAGTTATGAGGGTGTGAATCTGTGTGAGCTGTTCCTACAGCTGATGCAATGACCTTTGTCTTCCTCAGAGCCTTTCTCAGCTGGCACCAGTGGGTCGTGGAAAACAAGAACCGAAAAGCAGCAGCAGCTCTAAAACATGGAGCTCATTGCTGCCAGGTGGTGTTCAGCCTGTGGAAAAGGAGACTGGCCCAGAAAGTGGAAGTTGACAGGAGATTCAGGTGCCACATTCACCAAATGGCTGCTGATGCTCTGTGGCATTGGCACTCCTGCTGGCAAAGTGAGTTACCCCATCCTACAGCAGCACCTGTGTCTGTAGAGAGGGATGCTGTGGGAATGGGTGGGAGGGAGGAACTCCCACTTCTGGTTGTCATTTTGTGCACTGCTTCCCTGGAACAGCATATGCTTTTCCCAGGGGTCAGGAAGTGCCTGTGTCACTGCATTCTCCTGGCCATCAGCAGGATCTATCTGCTGTTTTGTAGAGCTTTGTGCTAGGGAAGATGCTCCTTTGGCAGCTTTACCTGCACTACCAAAGGAGTGTTCATACAGTGCATTTCAGCACATTCCAGGAATTAAATGGAGTTCAGTGCAGCATTCCACGCTTGAACATGTCTCCTCAGAGGAAGTGCCTGTGTCACTGCATTCTCCTGGCCATCAGCAGGATCTATCTGCTGTTTTGTAGAGCTTTGTGCTAGGGAAGATGCTCCTTTGGCAGCTTTACCTGCACTACCAAAGGAGTGTTCATACAGTGCATTTCAGCACATTCCAGGAATTAAATGGAGTTCAGTGCAGCATTCCACGCTTGAACATGTCTCCTCAGATCCAGCAGTTAGGCTTCAGCAG
>NW_008685960.1:9261-18140 GCF_000695815.1 Acanthisitta chloris | reverse complement strand
GGGTGTACATTTTTGGGGTGGCTTAACAGTCCTGATCCTCTCCCTCAAGGGATTCTACATGCTCTAAGTGCTACTCACACTGTGGCAGGAAAGGAACATCACCAATTTTTGATGGAAAACTGCCTTGCAGATAAGAGTGATCTGTGATCCTTTGCTTGGGGAAGGGTGGGGGAAATGAAAAATAAGGTCTGACTGCCTTGCAGACAGAAAACTACAAGGTGAATTGAAAGTTCTAAAAGCTGCTAAAGAGAGGAGAGCAGGATATCTTAGCCAGTCTGGTATGTGGTGTTTGCAGCAGATGTTATTCTTTGCTCTTGTGTGGACTCTGATGGAAAAATCATTGGGCTGAGCTGAGCTAGGTGGTGTTCTCTCCCAGGGAAGCGAGCTCTGAGAGAGCTGCAGCAGCAATGGGCTCAGCACAGCTGCCAGGAGAAGAAGAGGCTGGTCCTGCAGACATGGTACTGCCAAACAAGGAAGCAGAAATATGCTGCTTTATTCTGGGAACGTCTTCTCCTGCACAGGTTTGTTTCTTGACCTCAAAGTCTTTCCAAGGGAAGCTTTGATAGCAGAGAATCCATTGTGTTCAGAGCAGAGCTTGGGTTTGAAAGTGCAGATAACTTGTGTGTAAACAGAGCATCTCTGGGGTGTTTCTTGTTAAGGAGTCTCTTACCCATAGCCTCACACATCTCATTCTTCTCATTCAACACTTCTTTTCTTCCCAGAACTCGTGTTCAGCCTTAGCTATGCAGTGTTGTATTTGTGCACTAAGCAAGGGAGACAAACAAATTTGTGTAGTTTAAAAAACTGAAAGCCTCATTTTCACTGGAATTATTCAATATTGAATACTGGGCCAGAGGTCTTTCAGAAATCTGATGTTTTTATTCAATATTGAATACTGGGCCAGAGTCTTTCAGAAATCTGATGTTCACAAACCTGAGTCTTTTAGGATTCTGGACACAGTGTGTTGATTTTAATTTAATGTGAAAAATTGAGTTCAATATTCCTGCAGCAAAGCAATATTCAGCAAAGCCTATGAGGGGAGAACCATGATATTCAATTCATCTTGGTGTTAGTTACAGTATGGGTGAAGCTGTAGTATGTTTTTGGAGTCTTATGTGATATTGCAGACCCTGAAAGCACAGGAATTTAATTTCTTTTCTCTCTTAGCTGTGTTCAGTAGTTTTCTCACTGAAAACAGCTTTGCTTGTGGTTTATGCTGTGTGAGACTAATGCCTGCCTGAAGTGCAGAGACGTGTCCAGCTGCAGTGAACCAGGAATTGTTCAGGTGTTTGGCTTTAAAGTAATTCAGGAGGATAAGAATGAATAAGATTATTTATGCCAAGGGCTCATTTAAGGTATAAGAAGTGCAGGTTTGGCCCTAGCAGGTTTCCATTAGAATTGCAGGTTCAGGCTGAGAGGAGACAAAGATCTGCAGAGGAAAGAGCCACTGAAAACCCAATAAAACTTTGTGGCTGTGATGCTTAGGCTCTGCACTCACCCCACCTAACTGCATTTTCCTCTGCAAATCCATCTCTGTGCTGGCTCCCTGGTGGGAACTGTGTTTGGGAGAAGGCCTTAATGTTGCTCCTTCCTGTCGAGTGTGTCTCCACCATTAATCTTCCTTCTGAGTCTCCTTTGATGATTGAGCACTTCTAATTTCTCACCTGGCTATGCTACAGGCTGAGCCCTGTCTCTTCCAAGGGGGGCATTTTTCATGCTAGGATAACCTGCAATAGATTCTCTTGATCTTCCCAGCAGCCTGCCAGGCAGAGGATATTTACACCTCTGCCCTATGGTGCAGGGGAGTGATTTGCATAATGAAAGTCCAAGTGGAACAAGGAACCAAAAGGATAAGCCAAGAGTTAAAAGCAGATTGGATTCTGGGCTTGCACAGGAAGACTGGCCTCCTGTGCATCAGCCTGCAAGATAGAGAGAGATTACTGTGGGTGCAGATTTACAGAGCTGTTAATAGCAACTCCTGTAGACATCGATTTTTTGGAATAAAATCGTCTCTGTAGAGATTGAGTTGTACATCCCACGTACACAGGCCCTTGGCTTGTGACAGCCAAGAAACAAAATCTGAGTCTTGACAACAAGCTGCTGTCTAAAATAACAGACTTCAGGAGTCTGCTGGGTTCCTTGCTGAAGGAGATTTTAGCAGTTTTATTCTCATCCCCTAAAGAAAAAGCCTTCGTCAAACAGCATCCTTAAGGTCAGCTGCTGGCACAGAGAAAGATTGAATACTAATTTAATTCCCTCTTTTTCTGAAGGATCCACTCTGTGTAGTGGCTGATCAGCCTAGCATTTGTTTTGTAGGCAAAGGAAGAGCACAGTGTAACGTTGGATTCAGTTTGCAGAGGCCTTGGAAGAGGAGGAAATGCTAAAGTGGTCAAAGGGAATCAGACACTCCTGGGCTTTGAGTAGCTGAGAGGTAACAGTGCTGGGAACCTGAAGGAAAACAAGGTTGAGTTTTCAGCAGAAAGACACTTTAGTTGAGGAGTGTGAACTTGTACCTCCCAAAGATGAGGCACTGGAGAAATAAGTAGCACAGAGGAAGATCCATAGATGTTGATTGCAGAAGGAATAATAGGAACAGCTTTTTTTTCTTGCTGAAGGCTCTTTTTCTTCCTTTGACCAGTGGGACACTGCAGGGTGGGTGAGAAGGTGGAATTTGGACTGACATGGAAATGGGACTTTAGGCATCTCTAAAGTCACATTCTTTGTGCTTGTACTGTTTTTCAGGTGCACAGTTGCCTGGGCACAGGTCACTGCCTGTAGACTGAGGCAGCACGAAGCTCTTTCTTATTTCAAAAGGGTCAGAGAGCACAATCTCCTAGTTGTGACCTTTACTAAGTGGAGAGTCAAATTCTTGAGAGCTGAGCAGCAAGTGCTGGGACAGGGGAACCAGGAGTGGCAGGAAGCCTCTGCAGGTAGAGCCTGTCACCTCTGGCGAGTGGCTGCGAGAGGAAAGCAAGTCCTGCGCCTGACATCTGTGGCTACTGTCAGACAAGTAAGATGAAGAGCTCTCTGAAAGTTATTCTTAACTCTCTGTTCCCTCCTGAAGACTCAGTGAGTCACTAGGCAGTGAGATACAGTGACAGAGCTTGTCTAAAAACCTGGTTTGATTTGTGGTGACTACTTGGTCCCTGCTTTGAAATTCTTTACAGGCTGTGCAGGCAACTTCATCACCATAATCTGGCACTGATTGCAGCAACCATCTGGAGCACAGCAATAAGGAGTGGGGACATTTTGACCAGAGAGATGAGAGCACTCCTTCCTCTCTGCTCAAAGACGAGATGGGATAATCACTGTCCCTGCAGAGCAGAGTGAGCTGTCAGAGTTGCAGCTTTTTTCCAAAGGCTCACAGCTAGCAAACCACAAAGAGATCGATTGATTTGGAAGGGCTGAGTCAGTCCTGCTGGGATCTCATCTGTGCAGCTTCCAGCCTGGGGTCTGGCACATTGAACTACCTGCAGGGCTGTGAGCATAAATGTATCTCCAGGGCTGGTTTGTGTGAGTGCTGCCTGTGTGTGCATTGTGTTTACTCTTGCCTGCAACTGTGTTATTTCCCTTGCAGGCCTGCAACTACTGGACCAGGGCAGCTGCCTTTTCCCAGTGCCTACGGCAGCACAGCACCTTGATAGGTGCTAGGAAAAGCAGGAAGATGTCTCTGGCTTGGTCCATGAGTAAGGAGATGCTCCTTCCTCTCTTCCTTTCACAGAGCCATGTGGGGAGTGTGAGTGAGGAGGGAAGGGGAGTAGTGTTTGCCAGCTACATGACTGAGATTCCCCCGTGGAGTGGGAGCTCGTGGCAGCTGAACTCTGACCATGGGTTGTTTCTGTGTTTAGGAGCCAAAGGACTAAGGGCTCATGGCAGCTCTGATCTCTTCTCTCTAGCTCCATGGTTAGCTCCTATGTGATTCCTCTTTCCTTTCCTAGGAAGCAGAAGAGGCAGAGGAGAAGGTTCAGCACTAGCTGGACTTTTCCCCAGTGCCATTAAGCACTGGCTGGTGATCTACAGAAACCAAACCAGGGCTGAAAGGCTTTCCCCTCACCTGGTGGAGAGACCTGAGGTGGGAAGACCCTCTCCTGTACCTGCAAGGATCCAGAACAAAGCAGAGATGGACTTGGAGGAGTGGGATGAGTGGCTCGGGTAAGTGGAGTGGAGAGCTCTGGGCTTCCTCTTGCTGCTGCCAGCAGGGAAGGGCTGGTAAAGCTTATTTGCCTCCCTTGCCTGCAGGAGGAAGTACCTGAGGTCGTGGCATCACACCGTGGTGCTTCGCCAGTGCCAGCACAGGAGGAGACAGCTCTGCCTGGCACAGGGATGGCACCAGTGGAAGGAGGCCAGCAGGGTGGTGATGCTGGCCCAGGTGTTGGTGAGTGTCTGGTGCCACCAGAGTGGCTGTGATGGTGTTACTGGGCAAGCCTGCTCTGCCTGCAGCCTGGGAGATGAGACCTGAGGGTTTAATAAGTACCAGTGTGCTTCAGAAATCCTGGTTTGTTGCTTGTGGCTAGCTTTTCCCATCGTTGTTTACAATGCCAGCATGGCACACTGGCATATCCACAGAGTTAGTTGTGCTTTGCCCCATCTTAAGACAGGAAGCTGAGATAGGATGATCTGTGTAGATTGTCTGTAGCCTGTGCAAAAAGTTCACAGCAAGTATTACAATCTTGGTCCTCATCTGTCTTGCTGACACATCCCTTTGGAGTCACAGCCTATCAAGGGCTGTCATTTGGCTTCCCCCTCTGCTCAGGCCCACGTTCTGCCTGACCTCCTGGGCATGAGCTGTGTGAGATGTGCACTGACCTGCCCAGGGGATATGATGATGCCTGTGTAGTGAGCACATCCACAGTCCCTGGGGAGCTGTGCTGGAGCACTGATGGGGCACTGTCCTCTCCCCAGGGTACTGGGACTTCATTAGCCACAATGTTTGCAGGGAACAGTAGCTCAGCAACAGCTTTGGTAGTAGTCAGCTCTGGTTTTTACCCATGCAAAGTCATTCCAAGAGGGACCTGGGAAAGCAACTGGAAGCAAGGTGGGACTAGAGGGAGGGAAGTGAGATAGTTTGCCTGCCAGAGCCTGATTAATCTGCCTCTTTTTCTGGCAGGACCAGCAGCGAGTGGTAGAAAAGGCCTGGAGGGTGTGGAGACAGAGATATTTGCAAAGCTGTGTGGTGCAGAGGTTTTTGGAGGAGGAAGACAGGAGCCTCCTGGCTCAGGTAAGCATTTATGACTGCTTCAGTTCTGTGCACCTCAGTGGACCACAAAGCACCCTCAAGGGACAAGTGGTGTTCTCTGTACCTCTCCATGCACAAAGCACTTGCTTAGGCAAAAGTTGAATACATCAAGGAATGGACTTGCCAATAACAAAGGGAAATAGCTTCCAGCTTTACACGGGTTCATTTTCGGGTGTTTTTCAAAGCTTTGTGTCAGCAGTCAATTTCCTTGACGTGTGCCCCATTCCCCACTGTTATTAGTGATGTTAATCCACTAATCCTCTGCCTCTCAAGAGTCCACTCAGGGAAGAAACAGGCTCAACACTGGAGCAGGAGATCTGTGCTGACTTGCACCCAGGGGCAGGGAAAGCCTTACAGCTCAAATATCCAGTTTGCTCCTCTGCCTGTCTCCCGGAGATCCATGCAGGATTAGGTTCTCCTTTAAGGAGATGGGAGCAGGTACTGAAATTAGAGGGCAGAGAGGGCATTGGTCTTTCTTCTCTCACATTGATTTGTTCTCTGCATGTCACTTACTGGCTACAGGAGAGGCAGGGAAGGGCTCTGAGTGAATGGTGAGGCAGCTGGCAGAGCCATTGCTGGAGGGAAAACTGTGTTTACCGGTGCTGTGAGAGTGCTGCAAGCCCTCCAGGGTAACCTGAGTGTTTGATTTGTCCACTCTCCATTCAGGCCTTTGGAAGGTGGCGCCAGCTTACAGCATTCCAGCTCAAGGACAAAGGACTCTGCTGAATATGGAGGGGCCCTGCCTGCAGCTGCTGCTCATTTCAGGACTCGTGGAGGATACAGCTCCTGTCACAACAAAGAGCTGGTCCTGTGCAGTCAGGAAAGCAAGAGTTCTGCCCACGTGATGAAAGCAGTGCTGCAGGCCAGGAGGATGACAGTCAGAGGACGACCAGGAGGAGATTACACCTAATGAAAGGTCCTCTTTGAAGGACTTACATCCTACCTCCTTAGCAGCACAAATGGAGAAGTTCCTCCCTGTTGTTGTGAGGTTGCATTCCCTTCTCCTCTGGACCCTGCTTTTGCTGGAGTGCTGATTAAAGGTCAAAAAACACCTTAGAGGCTCTCCCTATACTCAGTGGGTTTTTTCCACGGACAGGAGTTTGGTGTCAAGCAGGGGAGTAAGCAAATACATCAGGCTTTAGATATGAGCAGGAGTTTGCCTGTGCTACATCCTGTTGATTGAGTCTGGACTGTCCTGGGTAGGTGCAAACACAGGTCTTAATGTTCAGACTTGGCTCTTCCCCTGGGGGTGATTCCCACGTGGCTCCCACCTCCTCCCCCTGTCTAGGTCCATCAGCTCTTCATTAAGCCTTTCAGTGGGTGGTCAACCTCCTGACTGCTTCCTGCTGGTTCCTTTCTGTGCTGAATGGGCGAGGGATGAAGAAACCTGCTGGGAACAGCTGAGCACCAAAAGCTTTGCTGAGGCGAGACAGGCGTGTCTGATCCCCAACCTTCCCATTACTTGCCTCTGTGATTGATGCCCTGTAATTACCCTGGATATATGAGCCTGGTCTCAGACAGCTGTAACGAGAGGGTCTGAAGAATCTGGAAAAGGCTCTTCTTCCTTGCTTGTTTGAAAGAGATGCTTCACAGCATGGTGGGGATCTTGAAATCCTGCTGGGAACTGCCCCGAGGTCTTGTTTTCCTAGCCTGTGGTAGCTTTGCAGGATTGTTAAGTACACAAAGCGGCTTCAGTAGCTCCACACAACCCTTATTTCAATGCAGTGGGGCCTAAGGCTGTTAGGAGTCATTAAGTCAGGGAAGACAGGCTTAGGTCAGGAATGATAGGCTATCTTTCCCTCCAGGCACGGGAAAAGGACCACCACAACTCCCGTGGCCTTGGAGAACTGAGCCAAAGATTACAACTGGTTATTTTTGGTACATTCTATGATTTAAGCTTTCTCTGCTCTACCCTGGAGCTTTGGCCATACTTTCTGTAGGGCATGGTTGAAAGGGAAGGCAGAATCGCCCCAGAAACAATTGGTTTTCTGAAAGTTTTCCTTGTGCCAGGCTGGTTAGTTTGTAAACACCACGAGTCTTTGCTCCTTACAAGAGTATGGCCTAGTACAAGAGACGTTTGTGTTCGTGTGTTTTATTGTATATAATATAAGAAATAGTGTGATTCCTACCTAGTCTCAGCCAGAACTGAAATTCGCAGAGTCCTATTAAAAAGAAAATAGGAAATACAATAAAAGGAGAAAAGTTAAGGAGACAACTTGAACCTTCTTCTGGAGTGAGTGCAAAACAGCCTGATATGAAGACATACGTTTAAGGAGTGCAATACAAAAGCAATTTGACCTTCTTTTCTGGGTTGGTAACTACTGAAATAATCCCCTTGCATAGGCACAGCTGACAGGAGTGTTTCTGCCCCTCCCAAGGCAGCACTTCTGGCATGGCAAAGTTACCAGAATCCCATGGAGTTTTATCTTACTGATGCACAGGAGTTCCCTTGTTACTGTAACCAACATAGCCATGAGTAGCAGCTCTTTGCCTGCAGAGCTGACCCTCAGGCTCAGTCTGGAGCCTCAGCTCTGAGGTGTGCAGGTAGTTCTGGCTATTATTACCCAAAGAGAGTTTGTCCCCTTTGTGTTGGGGACAGCAGAGCATGTACTGTGGGTGGATCAGAGTGTCAGCCTGGTCACTGTGTTTAGGAGTGTGTGGTCCATCATCAGCACAGGAGCTGCTGCTGCTTTCTTTTCCCGAAGTCAGTGGACGAAAGAAGGAGGAAGTGAGGGATTAGAAGAGGAATTTTCACTGCTGAGTTGGATAGTTCAACAGCTCAAAAGTATCATCCACAACCTGCCAGAGGCAGTTTTCGAGTGGGAAGTCGTTGTCCACCAGGTTGACCAAGTAGTAGTTGTCATGGATGTACTGGATGATCATGCGTGAGGGCGACTCCTCCTCATAGAGCTTCGCCCACTGCTCGATCCACAGTGCAAAGGCCTCATCCTGCCAAGGGAGAGAAAATGTTGGCACTTAGGTAATGTTTTCATGTTGCTTCATTTAGGACACCCAGTGCCACACAAGCCTGTGCTTGTTTCTGCTCAGTAAAAATGGCAAGAGCTGAGCAAGGAATCCTCATGCTTTCCAGTCCGTGGGAAGTGCCCAGGACTGAAAGGAGACAGGTTTGCAGCACAATGAATGGCTCAATGCTGCCCCTGTGTGTGTAAGAGGGGAGGAAGAGCCACTGCCCAGCACTCTGAGGCCTGGTACAGTGGCAGTGGTGGCTCTTAGTGGGCACTTGGTGTCTATGAAGAGCTCTTGCTGGGGCTGAGGAAGCAAGAGGAGCAATACCTGGACCTCTGCAAGCCAATATTACAACAGCCCTCAACTGTGATAAGTGTCCCAGACTGAAACCAAACCAGACACACTGAACTTGCAGGGCACAGTAATGTATCCAGCAGGACGGAGGACTCACCTTCCAGTAGAGGAAGCTTACAGGATCCACTACAGTGGGCTGGATGATCTCTCTGCCTGGGAAGATGCCCCAGGTGACAGCATTGGGTTGCAGATCTGGAGCATTGGTAATATTCTGGCCCTGCCAAAGGAAGGAAAACCTTTCTGAAGCAACTGCTGGAGAAGGGACTTGAGTGAGTTGGAACAAGTGCATTTACCCTCTCCTTGTTAAGAGATCAGATAGCTG
>NW_008685960.1:2940-9249 GCF_000695815.1 Acanthisitta chloris | reverse complement strand
TTTCCCTACCCTTCATCAATCCTCATGTCCCACTTTGTTCATAGTGATATCTGAATCTTTGACATTTGCCTCTCTCCCAAGGTGGTGAAAGCAAAGTGTCCAGAGAACAACAGCCCAAGAGCCTACCTGGACATTGACAATGTGGTAGTTCACCCGCAGCTCATACTTCTTCAGCACCTTGAGCAGTGCTGTGACGATCTCGCTGGAGGCGAAGAACTCCAGGTATGCCTGCAGGGAAGGATGGGGAAAGGGGAGGAGAATCAGAGCCTTAACTCATGGCAGGACTGGGATAAAAACAAGAGAACAGTTGTAGAGTCTGGGCTGTCTTGTCTGTTCATCCCCTAGAAACATGAACTAAAGAGGAGGCTTGAGCAAAGAGCGGAGCAAATTAGTAAGAGAGCTAGGGATAAAACATAATCAAGGAGAGCAGAGGTAACAACCCAAGAAGAGTCTGCTCAGGAAATAGCTACATGCTTCTTGTTTTGCACCCATGTAAGCAGACGAACTGGAATGAACTCCAGTCCAACCACAACTGCTGCTCCAGGAGCAGCCTGTGCCTGCTCTCCAAGAGAGCTTGGAAGAGGCCTGAGCTTGACCTCTATGCTACAGCAGAGTCTTGCCAAGGCAGCCCAGCCTGGTGAGAGGTCTCAGCTGGGCTCTCCCAAGTACCATTCCCTGTCCTCACCTTTTGTTCACAGTCCTCCCCGTGTGCTTATACAACCGAATTCTGTACTTGCTTGTCTACTGCTGCTCTGTGCTTGGCTGCTCCCAACAACTGCTCCCCCTCCCCCCATTTCCTGGCTATTGTGTGAGATGATGGATTTCCCTCACCTCAGGGGAATTTTTTCCTTTGAAAACATAACTGCATTTGCCATCTGCTGGTCTCTGGCTTTAGTGGTTTGGATCCCTTTTGAACAAGGCTGCTTTGTTTTCCAGTGTGAGCCACTTGCCTGGCATTTACCTTGATGGGAGATTCCTATCACAGCCATTAGTGGCAAGGCTCTAGGGCCTGGAATGCCTGACAGTGGGAGGCAGGAATGGCAGGCAAGGCTGTCTGCAGGCCAGGGAAGGAACCTGGCAGCTGTCTGAGCAGCACAGCAGAGTGCTCTGCAGTGGAGGCTATTGTGGAGAGCTCTGCCTTACAGGACAGACAGGGGAGTTTTTAAATGCCCAATTATTACCCCATTAATTCCCATTTTATGAAAAATCTGTATGATTCCAACATCACTGAACGGGATCTGATGCAGTGGGCAGGCACACCGGCATCTAGAAATAAGTTACCAATAATTACTTGTCAGGAGTAAAACCATGAAACTCTTCAGATGTTCAAAAGATGTTCTGAAGTGAGAGAAAACAGACATGAAGTAAGCCATAGAGATGACACAGTCTGTCTTTTAAGACACCAAAGGAGCTTTGCCTCATCTCACCAAGAAGGCATTAAGATAAGGAGCAGGCAGAAAGATTATCTGGATGAAAGTCTACCAGAGACCAAACTGGGTCATAACTCTTTGCTGCCTAGCCCAGAGCAGTGCAGTACCTTTTGAAAAACATAACCCCCACTGGGCCCCCAGCCCACAATGGGGTCTGTGGATGGTTTGCCATTGATGTTTGGCTGGGAGTTGATGGTCAGGATTCCTCGTCTGTTGACCTTCTCCAGCTGGTCCTTCAGAAGGTTGGTTTCAGTAGCAAGAGGGTCATCGTTCCAAGGCATACATGTAACCTACCGTGAGGAGAAAGGATGGGTCACAAGGGAGGTAACAACCCTTTGATTACCATCTGGATGTTGACAGAACTCAGAAGTGCTCCAATGGTCTCAAACACACTTGCTTCAGGAGAGAATTCCCGCGTTTGGTTTAAGGGGCAGGGTATGTTCAACTATGAATGCCTGCTGAAGTCTATTGATACTGGTCCTGTTATACTGTAGCAGCTTTCCCTTTATGTTGAGCCCTAGCTGTGACTGCTGCATTCCCTTCAGCCACTATCTCAGCAAGTCCTTTTGGATAGTGAAGTGCTAATCTTGCTTACAAGAACAATGTGGTACCAGGAACAAGAGGAAATATGTTCTACTGTCTGTGCCACACTGACCATCCCTTCCTGGGCCATCACTCACCTTGTAGCCATTCTTGTTGGGTTCTCCAGTGATGTAACACGTGAACACCTCAAAGACACTTTCCTCACCAGTCAGCTCTTCTCCCCACATCTTCAGGAGCTCCTCCCTGGGAGACTTGCTCTTCAGGTAGAAGAGGTAATAGTCCTTCAGTTCCCCAAAGGCTGGAGAGGAGGAGTTGCCCCTGTGAGGGGAGAAGACACAGAATTAACAGGCCACTAAGGAAGATGACCAATTTGGTGATGCAGGAAGACAGCCACTCAGGAATTATCCAGCAAAGCCCACCTAGACACCAAAAACCTCAACATCTTGGTGCCATTCTCCTCAACTCATTCAAATCCAAGCAACAGGACCACTTTGGTACAAAGCCACTTGTTCTGCCAAGCTCAAGTTGTGCCCAGGACACCCATTAACAGAGACCCACTGCAGCAGGCTCTCACACCACCCCTCTGCTCAGTGCCACTGCAGGGGACAGCTTACCATCGCCCATTGGGGAAGTCATCCCACTCTTGGGTTCGATAGATGTAACTCTTTGGCCTGGAGGCCCAGAAGATTGGCCGAACATCTTCCACTCTCCTCTTGGGGTGAGCACTGACTGCCCAGGGCAGAGGTCGCCTGCAGAGGAGGAGCAAATGTTAACACAGTTCCTCTGCTGACTTTCTACTAGGACCTGGAAGCCTTTCCCATGGAGAACTTTGCCTCTGGGGAGAGCAAGTAACAAGGGCTGAGAAGAGTTTGGTTAGCCGAGAAGTAGGGGAAGAAACTCTTCTCTCCCTTGAGTGGGAAATATTTCCCACTCAGTTCCCTTGCAGGTTGCTCAGTAGGTGTCTATGTAATGTGAAAGTACAGGACTGACACCTGAAATTGAAAAAGGGCAAAGCACTATAAGTAGCCATTCTTAACAAGGATTAAAAAATACAGCTGTCAATTTTCCCATGCTTCCTCTTGTCTCTGCTGAAGGCTGTGGACTCAGAGAGAAGTCCAGATTTCCTTTATCAGCTGCAAACAACCCTATAAATCCACAGTGGGAGCTTACATAGCACCTAGTCTGTAAGAGGGATTGTGACAGACATCAAAGACACATTTCTTCCAAGTGGCAGCTCCAAGTCTAGGTTGTTAAAACTCCAGAACATCTACTTTAAAGCTATATGACTAAAACAAATTCCTCCTTCAGCTGTCCCCTCTATTCCTCTTCAGCTTTTGTGGGAGATCTGCAGGAAGGATGAACTAATGCAGAAAGGTGCTAAAAGAAGAAGAAACAAGCAGAGTAAAGGTGTTAACCCATCTATTGCTTGCCCCTTCAGCAGGGGGAGATGGATGGATGGATGGATGGATGGATGGATGTGAAAGTGGAACTAGCAGAAGTCAACATGTTCTGCTCACCTGGGGTCCTCCTTCCATATGCCCAAGCGCTTCAGGACTTCGGTAGTCGCCACTTCGCGATTGAGGGTGTAGAAGTGGAGCCCATGCACCATCCCACTGTCCAGCAGCTCCCTGCACATGGACACTGCCAGCTCCACCCCATAGTTCCGGATCGCTGCATCATTGTCCTTGATGGGTTCAATCACATCTTTGATTTCTTGAGGCACTTCCAGCTTGGAGAGCTTCACCAGCTGGCGCAGGGAGTGATAACCCTGGATGAGGATACAGGAGATTTTTGTTTTTCCAAGGCCCTTTTCTGACATCCCAGAACATAGGGACTTGATTTTGTGGTAGGACATTTAGCATTGGGTCTCCTGGAGTCTACTCCCAGGCTCCATCTCTAGGATGGTAACACACTCCAGGTCATACTGTTATAGTATGTTAAGGGAATGGAATGGAGCTGAGAGATCATCCAGCCCCAACCCCCTGCCCTGGGCAGGGACACCTCCCACCAGAGCAGGTTGCTCAAGGCTTCATCCAACCTGGCTGTGAACACTGCCAGGGTTGGGGCAGCCACAGCCTCCCTGGGCAACCTGTGCCAGTGTCTCATCACCCTCACAGGGAAAACTTCTTCTTAATATCAAATCTAAATTTCCTCTTTCAATTTATCCCCATTGCTTCTTGTCCTTTGTTCCTAACAAAGAGTCTCTCTCCAGCTTCCTTGTAGGCCTGAGCCCAAGATCCTGACAGTGACAACTCACACCTTGGGACTGGCAGACCATTGTCCCTTTTTGCCATATGGGCACAGAAAACCTTTTCAGCTTATTACCAGCTTAAGTTTAATTTAGCAAACCACCTACACATTTATCACAGGTTTAGCACTCTCACTTCCCAGAAATTTTGTGGAGGATATTTACAGATCTCTCCCAGGCCCTGATCCAAACACATAACATCCTGGATCCTTGTTCCCTCCCCAAACTAGAATTACTGGATTTTACCTGTATGGGGAAGATGCCAGGAATAATGGGGCAGGTGATGCCAATGGCTTGACAATCCTTCATGAACTTGAGGAAGGTTTCTGGCCGGAAGAAAAGCTGTGTAATGATGAAGTCTGCTCCAGCAAAGACTTTCTCCTTCAGGTGCCTCAGGTCTGCCTCATAGCTCTCTGCTTCAGGATGACCCTTGGGGTAGCCTTTGGGGAGGAGGGGGTGAAAAAAGTGAAACCCTGAGGGTCAGGACAACACCCTAGAAATTAGAAAGTAGCCAATCTGATACTGCTGTCACAGCCCAGGTCCAGGGAGGGACTGCTAAACTGATTTTCTTGTCTCAGGCCCTACCCCACACTGCAATGGAAGACGTTTACCTGCCACACAGATGTCAAAATAATCATCAAATTCATTGCGAATGTGCTTAACCAGGTCAACAGCATAGTTGAAACCATCTACTTCTTCCTCCCATTCCTCACCAGCAGGATCTGAAAAGACAACAAATTCACAGCTCTCTCCAACTGTTTGCTGGATTCAGATCTGCTAGTTCTATAAAAATCTCCTTCTATCAAAAGGAAGACAGAGATGAAACCCCCAAGTCTGCAGTTTCATCCATGGACTGGTTTTGTCTACCCTTGAGCTGGAGGAACTGCTAACAATGGGATCAGGTGAAAGGCAGTCTCAGCATTTAATGCCTCCAGTTTTATTTCTCAATTTTTTACTCTGGAATTGACCACAATGGCAGCACAGCCTCAGTGCTACACATCACAGGGCAGAAGGATTCACCTCCACGCAGTGCCATGATGTTCTTCAACCCGAGACGTTTGGCCTTCTGTAGATGCCCTGTGATGTCATCCTTGGTCTGGTTGCAGCATGTCATGTGCAGGATGGTCTCCAGGCCACAGTAGTTGACTGCAGTGTTGGCAATAATCATGGAAGAGGTTTCCTTGTCAGATCCTGGGTCCCCTGCAGGGTGCCATGTCACATCAATGAAGAGTGGACCTCCTGCTCCCATGCGGTCAAACCTGTGGGTTTAGAGCTGTGTCAGCCTACACCAGGCAGCCAAATCCCCTCTCTAGGCCTGGGATATCTTGCTCACTGCTGGAATGCCAGCAACAGGCAGAGAGAGCTTGGATGACAGCAGCAGGAGACACCATAAAAGTGTTGCACTAAAAGTTTAGCAAGTGGCCAATGTAAATAAGGAAAGTCATCCTTAAAGGCTGTGTGGGGAAGAGCTTCCAATCTCTTTGAAGAGGAGGCAACTTAGGTGTTCTCTGTACAATAAACTTCCTCCCAGCCTGCTCTATTAAACTGATAAGGCTTCTGACAGACAGCAGTGCAAGTCCCATTCCTTTAGGGATGGAGACTATGCTGCAACCCCCTGATCCAAGCTTTAACTGTAGAGGCCACAAATATGATGAGATGGACCAGAACTCTGTTGTATTCCCAAGTGTGTCTAAGAGAAGAGACAAGGGCTCCTCTAACTTCTCTCTTTCCTGCTCTGATTTGGAACAGGCCCTTCTGTTTAACATATGGCACTGGCATACAGCAGTTACAAAAAGAACTATGAAACACCCTCTTCTCCTCCAGGTGAGTACATGGTGACTCCTGGGGCTCCAGAAGAATCTCTAGCTCTGCTGAGAACTACCACCTTTCATTTAGCATTTAGATGGGGACACCTATCTCAGAGGCTAAAACTGTAGTCCTCAGTAATAGAGGCACAAACCGCAGTGGTTGGATGATTCTGAAAGCAAGTGGGAGTCTCTTCTAGAGACTTTGGCACACTGTCCATCAAGGAGTATTTTCTGTTTTGAAGAGGTACTTTTCTGCCTCAGCACTGTGCTTCAGCCCCAG
>NW_008685960.1:641-2893 GCF_000695815.1 Acanthisitta chloris | reverse complement strand
AAAGAGTCTGGCCTCTTAGTAATCCCACCATGGCACTTAACTCTTCAGGGACTCCAAGGAAGACAAGTTACCTTGCAGGAAAGCACAGCCCCATTACCTGCTTCGTCACCTGGAAGGGGAGACAGAGCATGGGGCAGAGCCTGCCTCATTAGCTATTTCCCAGCCCTCCACCACAGACACTTCCTCTCTCCCACCCTGCAGTGCTCACCTGGAGATGAGATTGACAGCAGCATTGGCTGTGCGTGGAGGAAAAAACTCCAGGGAGAACCACTTGTCTCCAGCCTCCTGCCGGCGGCGCATCTTCTCCCGCAGCCGCTCGTGTCGGTCGGCATCGAGGACAGGCGTGGAGCAGCGCGAGTTGTCCTTGGAGCTCTCGCTCCCACTGCTGCTACCACCATCAGACTTGGAGCTGGAACTGGCACTGCAGGTGTGCTGGGTCTCATTGACCATGGTGGGAGCTCTGGAAAGGGGAGCAGAAGGAGCACAGTGGGTACAAGGCAGGACACAGGGCTCAGTGCTGGGATGGGCAGCAGATGGTTTAAAGGAGCCTATGCCAAGACCAAACATTCATCAGCATCAAGGAGTCCCTTTTGCCAGCCCTTGCTGCAGTAATGGATCTGGTGAAAACACAGTAAAAAGAGAGTGTTTAGATAGTGCTGAGAGAAATAGCACAGCAGCTGGCTTCATGCCACTTGGATGCAGCTCTTCTGTGCCTGATGGGTCAATTTTGGCTCTCAAAAGAGTCAAGTCAACATCACTTTTGCCCTGACTACAACTCAGCAAGCCAGGAATCCCACAGGAATCAGGTGATGGCCTCTGTGGCCTTGGGCTGGGTCTGCCAGCAGGTTTTTTTTGGTCTACAGCAGCTGCTGTTTGGATTGTATCCATCTTCAGAATTTCCATTCTCTTTGGTCCCAAAAGGCAGTGGGGCAGGTACACAGGAATGCACAAACCATTCCCATGTCAGAAAAAAGGGAAGAATCTCTTCTGATCAGGCCATCTCCACACACTCTGTCCTTTCTTTTGTCTGCTGGATCAGACAGCTGCATTTCCAACTATTAGCCTTCTTCCACAAGACACACCACCTCCACAGTCAGCTGTCCTCTCTGCCAGTCTCACTGCACACACTCTGCTGTTTCCTCCACCTGACACACTGTTCCTTTCCTCACCAACTGTGGCTGCTTGGAAACAAGCTCAGCAGAGACCAAACTCTTCTCTCTGCCTTGCAACACTTGCTTGGCTTCACAGAAAGCAACACAGCACTGCAAATCTGTGGTACAAGTGGGTCTAGGATGCCCTACTCCACTTAGCTCCCCAAAACCTCCCATTCTGTGCCTGGAAACTGAGGTAGTGGTTACAGACAGTTACAGAAGAGCTAACATAAAACTTGGATCTGTGTTATTTGCTCAGGTGCCTGCCCAAAGTTAAAATTGTCCCTGGGAAGCAGCACATCGTCCGAGCATTACATAAGCCTGGAGCATGTTTTGGAGGGAACAGCTCTTCGAGCCAGCACACACTCTCTGTCCTTATCATCAGCTCTGTGGCTTTAGGTTAGCCAACAAGACTTTGAACTCATCTTCTCCTGTTTACACTGAGTTGCCAATCAAGCAAAACCCTGTGGGAGAAAGTCTACTTTTACCACCTGGGGACCTCCCCAGCTGGCAGGAGATGTGAGAGAGAAGCACAGACCTGCTGCTGCCAAGAGGAACTGGGAACCTCAGATCTCTTGTGTACCAACACAGAGGCCGTGGTAAAACCAGCAGCACAGACCTACTGACAAGTGAAGCAGAAACAATTGGGTGCACAGTCACAGCCCTGATCAAGCTCTCTAAGAGGCCTTTGCCTGAGCGACACGTGCACTAATCAGGGAGAATTAATCCCAAAGCATGTGTTGGTGATCAAGCTAGCAGCTCAAAATCACATGCTATCAACTCCCAGCATCTCACTCCTAGCAAGCAGTGGCACAGCACTGGGCAAATCAAAGGACCTGCTTCCACTCTTGAGATTAACACCCATCACAAGGGTGATAAATGTATTCATGTATTAATGTCTCTATAGGATGAGATTTGCTGTTGACAACAGGTCGTTATCTTACCGGCAATATCAGATCACAAAGACAAGAGAAAGGCTTTTTTTTGCCCACAGGCAGCATTTGCAGCAGTTTCCTTACCATCAGATGAATCACAGATTTCCAGGCAGAATCTTGCCCTTATTGAAAAGAGAAAAAAGATAGTCTAAATAACAAAACCAGC
>NW_008685960.1:298-577 GCF_000695815.1 Acanthisitta chloris | reverse complement strand
TGTCTCTGCCATGCTGCAGAGCACAAAGCTCTGAGACTCAGCACAGATGCTGGGGAGGAAATCTTTGGTGCAGGGAAACGATCCCTGGTGCCAGAGGGACACCCTGGGGCTGGGGTGGTCCCTGGTGCTGGGGAAGGGGTTCCTGCTGCTGGGGCGGGTTCCCTGATGCCAGAGAAGGTCCGTGGTGCCAGGAAAGCATCCCTGATGCTGGGAAAGGATCCCTGGTGCTGGGGAGAGAATCCCTGATGCTGGGAAAGGATCCCTGGTGCTGGGAGGGGG
>NW_008685960.1:0-206 GCF_000695815.1 Acanthisitta chloris | reverse complement strand
AAACAAAAGTGCCAGGAGGGTTCCGGGTGCTGGGAAGGGATCCCTGGTGCCGGGGAAGGGATCCCTGCTGGGAGGGATCCCTGTTGCCTGGAGGGTCCCTGTTGCCGGAGAGACCCTGGTGCCGAGAGGTCCCTACTGGGGAGAGACCTGGTGCCGGGAAAGGGTCCCTGGTGCCGGGAAAGGGATCCCTGCTGGGAGGGATCCCT
>NW_008685959.1:0-8503 GCF_000695815.1 Acanthisitta chloris | reverse complement strand
TGCAGACCGGGCGGCTGTGCCGCTGTGCTGCTGTGGCTCTGCTCTGCTCCGCAGGGCTCTGCTGCCCGCGCCGGAGATTGCTGCCTCAGCCCTGGTCTAACCTGACCTCTCCCTGCAGCTCCCCCGGGAATACTCGTGTCCCCAGGGCTGGAGCATCGCCGCCAGTTTAGCAACCCCCCAGCAAACCGAAGCGCCGCGGGGGTTAGTGGGACCTCTTGGTGGCCCTGGCCAAGAAACTGTCCCACCGTCACCATCCCGTAGTGCCAGGGGGACGATGGTTTTGCAGGGCTGAGGATGATGAAAAGAGAAGAGGGCAAACAGAAATCGCAGAGGACGTGGCTGCGGTTTGGGGTGCGGGGACTGCAGGAGGTGCATCAGGGTGTCTTGGGCAGCATCCTCTGTCCCCTCGCCGGGGTTGGCTCACAGGTGTCTCACAGGTGCTGCGGGTGAGGGCAGGAGAGGAGCACACTGCGAACGAGCGGTGCCACTCCTCCCTCCCAGCACTGCACTGACAGGCTGTGCCCTCCTTTGGTCCGGGTGACTGGTATGTCACCTGCTGCGACGTCTGAAACGCTGACCGTTCGCTGACAGTGAATGCTGTGCCGGCTGATGCTGCATCGCTCTGCTGCGAGAGCAGCCTTTCCTCTGGCTCTTCCCAAAGTAGCCACACGAGGCGTTTCATCCTTTAGTTTGTAACAGTGTCCTAAAGAGTTTCAGTCCCAATTTAGAAAAATATTCTCATTCAGGATAGCATTGAGATATACGCTTTAAATGTCTTGGCAGATGAGATGTAAATTTGTGCTTTAGAGCACTTGAATGTCTTTAACACTGCCCTAAATTCCTTACTGAGGACCTGGGCTGTGAAGCACCCACCAGAGGACATCTGAACAACATCCCAACAGGGCAAAGGCTGCAGCCCCAGGCTCCTGGCTCGTGCTCAGATCTCCCTTCAACCTAACCCTTACTTCAGTGTTATGGAGTAAATGAGGGGAGAGGGTGTGAGCTTGTCCCGCCTGAACAAGTACTTTGCCTCACCAAAACATGCTAAGTGCATGTAAAAACCAGGCTAGTGCCCAACATTCAGCCATGAGTTCAGAGAAGGTTGTCTTATGGTCTCTTCTGGCTTTCAATCTGATGATGGGTGAGAGATACTCATACAGGTAAACAATGAGGAGAAGGAGACATCCAGTTAAATACTCATCCCAAACACCCAGTAGGAACTACCCCCTTTATCCCTCTACAATGCCTCATAAAGGCTCTGTTGATTTTTTTTTTTTACTGCATATAGCAAAACAGATTTGGATTCTGATTCTGTTGTAGCTGGTTCTAACACTATTCATCATTGCTATATCTTAACAGGATCTTACATTGATAATAGGACTCCAAGCAGTGGTGAAATAAAATGAGATTAAAATAACTACATAATAAAATTCCAGATTAATCGGAAACTATGGTAAATCTTTCAGAGCTGTAGAAAGGTAATAGCTAAGCTGCATGGACTCAGTATTCAGTGAATGACTGTGATAAAATGTGTTGATCCACTTTATAGGTTTATGTCTGTTTAGGCATAGTAATGGTAACTACAGTTCAGCTGCAGTTTGTGGCACTTAAAACGATCTCCTTTGAATTTAGAACCTGTTGCATGTCTTTTGTTTGGCTTTCAAAATCTTCAAATAGTAAAAATCCCAAAACTATTTTGTGTGATAATAGGTGATGGATATTGACTTTGCACAGGGGCTCTTAAGGAAAGGGGAAGGACAGATTTCTCTCCCCTGCAAGGAACTCTTTGGCTGTCTTGATTCCGCATGAGACCCCCTGCAATGGTGATTTCAGGTTGTAGCTGCAAAGGAGAGAGAGGCAGGGGGTCACAGGGCATGCTGTGAGTGGCCAGGACTGCCAGAGTCGAATCCAAGGCTGCTGGCCTTCAGTCCTGTCTCCCATCCATCTAGCTGTGTTTCCCAGGTTTTACAGCCAGGCAGCTGGTGATTTGTCCCTTAATGGCAAGGTAGGAGGCTATGGAGCTGCTATTGGAGTGATGCATTGGCCAGCAGCAAGGCTCTTGGGTTGCTGCTTGCATCAAGCCCTCCTCATGTAGCATCATACTCTTTTGGTTTATCAAGAGAAGATTCAGGCCAGGGAAGGTGAACACAGCATTGGGAACCAGGAGCTGCCTGGGCCCTGGGCTCAGCTTGAGCTGCCTGTGTTCAGCCTTATGCAAGAGCTGCAGTTCTGACTCCCTGCAGCAGCAATCTGGGCTGCAGCTCCTCCTTGGGCCCAGTGTCTGGTGCTGGAGGAGAGATGCCTCTTCCTTTCATCCTGCTGAGCTCATGGTATAGACTTGTAAGCTGGGGAACTAAATTGCTCACTGAACAAATTACAGATCATCTTGCCCTGCAGAACTGATAGTACTTTGGTATTCTTTGGATTTACTGTTTATTCTTTCAGTTCAGGTCACTGATCCGGCACTTGGCTCTGTTAGTGTATTGATTAGTCCAGAATCCCATCTGCCACTTCACTGCAAGATATTATAAAACTACTGTGAATCCCTGAAACATTTCCGAAATAATATCAGAGCCTCGTGCTCTCTGTACCAATGAGCATCTTGCAGAGCAGCTTTGAATGCAGGCAGGGGAGGAAGGTGTCTGGAGCAAGCTTTTAGAAGGAGAAGTAGGAATTATTTAGCAATGTGATCCAGCCAGGAATCCCCCTCAGCCTGGGTCCATCCCCCTTGCTGCAGTTTTGCTTGACAAGATGAAGCCCCTGCAATGGCAGAGTGCCATGGGCTGTTTATAGTGCTAAGCTCCATCCCTTCCCCATTCTGTGGCTGTGCCATATAGCAACTATACAGCAGTGCCCATTGCTGTGTGTTCCTCAAGTTCCAACATGGAAAGCTGAGCGTTGCCAAAAAGAGAGCACAGCCTTGTGATAGCTGTGAGCAGGGCCATAAGGAAGGAGCAGACCGAAGTGCTGGTTTGCAAAGAGTTTTTTCTCCACCCAGGCAGGAGTGGGAAGATGTGCCACAGGAAAGGGCTCTGTAGACACATCAAATGCAAAGCTCTGAATTCCTTGAGTGACATTAGTAGAGCAGAGTTTCGCTCCCCTTGCTCTGCACCACCCCAGAGCGCTGACCCTGATCCACTGGGATGAACCTGATGGGTGTCAGGGCTGCTCCTAAAAGCTCCTGCATCAGTGATGGACAGACTAACAGACAGAGCTGTCTGTCATCCAGTCTTGCAGGTCAGGTACAGGAGGGTAAGGCACAGTGGTCAAATCCTTCTCCCTAGTGGAACATCTCTCTCCAAAGACCCCGTTGTCTCCAGGCTCAGAGCTGTATTTCAGCCCTTCTGAGCCAACGATGTTAGAGACAGAGACTTTGAATTTTGAACATGCAAGAAATTGCCTCTGTAGGATTGAATTATTTATAGAGTATAAATGATGCCTGAATGTTAATGCACATTTCACCGGGGGGGGGGGGAGATGATAACTCCACTAAGTGCAGCCACGCTGCACCAACAATGAATTCAACCTGGGGTGTTTGCTGGCAAATGCACCATCATCAGTCTCTGCTTATTCCCCCCAAACCCTCAAGTTTGTGTTGACTCATGAGCCAGAAGGATTCCAGGAGAGGCAGGGAGGGGGAAATAACAAAGATATGTCTGCACTTTGGAAAGGTAAACTGCTCCCTCAGAAAAAATGATCCTGAGGGTTAGCAAGTCACCTGTAAGTACAGCAGCAGGCTGGAGCTGGAGGGTTCCTGGTAGATGAGAAGATCAAGCCTGGAAGGCTGCTGTCAGAGAAACCAGCAGGACTGGGGTCTCCAGTGGTCTGAGACTAATCCTGACCCTGCCTGTAACAGGCCAGAGCAGTGGTGGGTACAGCATGGCTGGGAAGCGAGGGTTGATTTGCCTGGCAGCATGTGCATTTTAATTGCTCATTTTCTTTCCTTTTATATGTGATTTGATTGTGAATTATGTTTTCTGCAATTGTAATTAGAGGGTAGAGCAGATGGTGAGGTTTTGTCTGAAGTGATGTAGCCATCGAAGTAACTCATGCTCCTGGCTGACAGCTTCCTAGGAAGAGGATGTTATGACGTGAAGATACCCTGGGAATTGCTCTAACAGAGACCCACTTTCTAAATAGTCTGGGACAGATCTTTCAGTGATAGAAACCAGCATTGTCCCACTGAAATCAGCATCCAGGCTGATTTGCATCACCTGGGAGTCTGTTCACTGGGGATAAACTAGTTTTCCCTTGCACCTGGAAATGCCTGCTCTCAGACTGTGCTTGCAATCAGCTGTGCCGTATTTATTTGTGTGATACATGCCACAGCCAACCCACAACGTGCCAGCAGGGTTTGCTTGTGAGTCTGAAAAGGACTGGACTATGAAACCTGCTCAGCACTTTACAGAGCCCATGAGCTGTGGATTTACGGGGTGCAGAGGACGAGGGTGGTGAGCTGGATCTGGGAGCGTTTGCAGCCTTTCTAGCTGCCTTGTCCTCATATCCTGCACTGGAAGCAGAATTTTTTAATTCAAAACTTCCAGAAGTTACAAAGTTGAACTTTGGGAGAGAAATCTTGGAAAGCTGTGAGAGTTTCCTGAAGGCTGAAATCACTTTGTGCCTCTCTGTGTCAACCAGACACTTAATTCATCAGCTTCCCACTTGGTTGGTGAATTGCAGTGAAAATGTCGGACTAGAGTCTCAAAACAGAGTGGATCCTGATGATACTTTTGAAAAAGAGAGAAAAACCCTTCTTAGAAAGTTGCTTAAATATGCTTTAGCCTTTTATTCATGTTTTCTTTTATCAGGTAAAAGCTTTTGGTGATATGCCAGTAGGCAGAGCTGAAAGCTCAGCTAACAGCTCCCAAAATAAGCTATTTTGTGACCTTCCAGCCTCCCACCTTGGAAAGATGAGGTAGTTCCCATCCCACTGCCTTTCTCTGTGCAGTGAGACCTTCTGCTTTCCTTCAGAAATCCTTGGCTCAGTGCGAGTGTCTGATTAACGAGGCTCAGGAAATGCTGATGTTTAGTTCCTTTCTGTAGGACATTTGTATCTGACATTCAATTATGATAAATGGAAGACATGTGGAGTGTAACCTGTGTTGGCTCCATGGAGCACATGGTGGAGCTCCATGCTGAAATGCATGTGGATGAGCATCTCCCAGCCCTGGTCTGCCTCTGCCACTTTCTAGGAACACTGCTCCATGGGCAGTGCCATCCCTGTGTGGGATAACACAGGGCAGTGTAATTTAAGGTGAACTTCAGGCTCTGCTTGCAGAGGACTTGGGTTGTTCCACAGAGGCAGCAGAAGCCACCACACTGGTGTATCCTGACCTTACTGCATGCCCCTAGCTCTAACCTGGCCCCTGTACCTCACTCTGAAGGCAGCACTGATGCAGCTTTTGTATGCTCTGCTGCAAGAAGGGCCACTGAGATGGTCCCATAACAAATCAAACCTACTTATAGGGATGTGTGCCTGCTCTGGCAGGGCTCTGGTGGCTTCTGAAGCACAAGGGAGGAGGGGAGGGAGGTTTCCAAAGGGAGTGTGCTGGCTCTGGTGGCTGCAGTCAGATGGATGAGCAGCAGTGTGATAACATCCTTCATCTTCTGGAGGGATGTGCTTGCTTACCTGTTCTCTCTGGCTGGTGCTTGTAAACACTCACAGATTTTTATTTTTAGTCCTTATTACAGCAACATTGTGAGCTCTTCCATTTGTAAAATCTATCTAAAGAGAGAGAGAAAAAATATATTCACCAATGCACACACAGGCACACACATATCATTTAAGACAACAAATAACTAAGAAAAAAGAGACAGTAGTAATTCACTCCCGTTTTTCCTCTGATGTTTTTAAACGCCTCAAGTTTTCCTCTTATGGTTTATGATGTTATCATGCTCCTGTCTAAACTACTACCTTAAAATACATTCTACAGGGTTATTTTCTCCATAAAACCCTGACAATAATAATTTCCCCTGTAAAACCTTCAGTTCCTGCTTTCACTGTAATTTTGGATCTGCCAGGCCATCCACATCTATTTGATGGCCAGCAAATTGCAGGCTTGCAGGTATCTGCTCTCCCTGCTGAGCACTCGTAGGTCACATTATACCACTCCAATGACTAATTCCTTGAGCTGGCAGAGGTGGGCTTGGATCACCTCAGATCACTGGCAAGGATGAGAAGATATCAAGAGGCACATTTAATGGATTGTTTCCTTTTAATATCAAGCGTGCTGCCCTGGGGCACCTTGTGTTCCTTCTGTACACGATGCTGGTGACCTTGGAAAGGGACTCACTAACACTGATGTGATGACACGTGTCCTGCCTGATTCTATGTGTCCCTTGGTGTGTGTTTTGCAGTCAGCTGTGTCATGCTGGAGATGCAGCAGTGGGTTGTGCTTGGCCAGGCTGGTTCTTGCCCTTCTCCTTCTTCCAGGTGTCGCTTCATTGACACAGAGGCAGGGATTTTGGCCAGGAGCTTCCCCTATGCTGGGACTGCCTTTCAGCTGATACAGAAACACGACGTTTAATGCAACAGTGCTTTTCTGAGGGCCTCCTGCTTGTGCTCCAAATGAGTGGCCAGTAACTGCAGCTCCTCAGACTCTGAGCAGCCCATTCCAGATGGACCAGAGGATGGCATATAGACCTTGAGGAGGAGCAGGTCAGTACCCCATGTCTTGTAATTTGTGCTTAGTCAAACAAGAATTTTCTCGCAGAAAAAGTTGTCTGTTGTAACCTGGTGGGTTTTTCTTTTGTACCTTTGGAAAGCATTTCCACATTAACCCTGTCCTGGTTAGGTTGGAAACAAAGGCTTTGCTCTCAGATCACTGCTCTTGCCAACTCATTTATAGCAAGGAAAGAAACCCATAGAGTACTGACAAACTATGGGAACATCCTCACAGTGTCTGACACTACTACTGCATGGTATAATTTTTCCTCTAGGTTGTTCTGAGATAAGGGCAAGATTATCTTTTACAGTTTTTTATTTGTTTGTTTAGGTCTCAGTTTAATTTTTATTTTGAACTTTCAGCTTACTGTATGGAACATTTTTGGATCATCTGAGGTGCTATCTGCTCTTATCTCCAAAGCACACTGCTGCAACACCATCAGGGAGTGGGTCTGGCTTAAGCAGGAATTAAGTGGCTCTTTGGGTTTCGAGATAGAAAAAGTGTGGTGTCCTGCTGCTTGCATATATCATCTGTTTTGTCCAAAAGTTGCTTCAGTCTAGTCTAGTGCAAACAGAAATTCATCTTAGCTCAATAGTTTTCCATGTTCCTGAATCTGTAACCCAATTTGCTGTGTGCAATGACATCTTGCAGCCATGAGCTGAGAGACCTAATGCCTTTCCCAGCAAGTAATAATTTTGGTATGCCAACTTTTACAGAAAAAGGTGTGGGGAAATGCAGACAGTGCTCACAGGTTTGCTCAGCTCTAGGACCCTTGCTGCTTCTTGCACATTGATGGAAATCAGGAGGAGTTGATATTGCTCCTCTCTTGCTGCCTCGTGGCTGAGGTGGCTGTTCCTGTGCAAGGAGAGGAGGAGGTGGAGCAGGAGGGGGACAGAAGCTCTGTTTGTCCTATTAAGGAGCAAGTCAGCCCCTACTTGCACAGAGGAGCTTAGGAGAGAAGGGCTGTGGGGCTCCCAACCTCCATCCCTTAGCTGTGCTGAGCTGGGTTAGGAAAGGTGTGATCAGGATGCTCCTGGGCTGCTCTTTTCCAAGCAGGCAGAGGGGATGAGTTCAGGAACTGCTCTGAGACCCAACCAGACACTTCAGCCTGGGGGGTTCAAATACAATCCCCTCTGCTCTAAAGCAATTTGCTTGCTGGGTTAGGTGATGGAGGGGAAGGTGACCTCTGGGTGAGTGTAATGCAGCTCATAAAAGCAGGGAGAAGGGCCAAGGGCATTTATTGCCAGGATCATGCACTGTTTTGAGCATGATGTAGGGATCTGTGTGTTAAAGCTGCTGCTTTGCCTCAGATTAACTTCAGTTATGACTGCAGAACTGAACTGAGCAAGGCTTTCTGCCTCATTTTGCCCTTGAAATGCTGGTCCAAGGAGAAAACTATGCTTGCTACACACTTTGGGCCATGCCCTGCCCTTGGAGACTCCTCATTCCTGTTCTTTCTGGGACACATTGTCCATCACACTGCAGGGCCCTTTACTGAGTTTCTACTTTGCTTTTTTCCTATCTTTCCCTCCTTCTGTTTGTTTTCAGAAATAAATATACCAGTAATAGCTAAATCACACACTGGTGAAGTTTATCAGTAGTTTGGAAGAGATATGAGTAACATATTTGCTAGGAAGTCAATGAGGGGAACTATATTAGCTCATGGATGAAAGTGTGGATTTTTTTCTCTTGCTGCTTAGTTAGCTCTTAAATTTCTTTTAAAATTGGGCTGACACTGAACAGCAGAGAAACCAAGCATCTTTCTTCTCCTCCTTTCCCTTTATTATCTATATAAAATTTAAATATATAGTGTTTATACATGATAATATATAGTAGTA
>NW_008685958.1:0-3811 GCF_000695815.1 Acanthisitta chloris | reverse complement strand
GTAATTTGTTGTTGTGTGATTTTTTTCCCCTCAGTTTATCAAACTGTAAAGCCAATACTCTGAAATACACTTTGCAGGTGGAATTTGGTTTTGTATCACAGATATAGTTTTGCTTTTACTTTAGGTTAAAATAGTAACAATATAAAGTTAACGCTTTCAGAAAGGCTTCTTTTTTAAAAACACTAATAGTACTATGAAAAAATTTAAAATTATAGTTTCTTGCTTCAATCTCAGTTGAAAAGTTTCTGGGAAAGGAGGGGAACTGAACTAAAAAACAAATCCAACGTAATTTTCATTTAAGTTACCTAATTAACCTGGTCTGACCTCAAACTGACCTTTCTTTGAGCAGAAGTTGGGACTAAATAACATCCCAAGGTAAATCCAACCTGAATTATGGTGCAATCATACAATTTAGATATGATTTTCCAAAGACTTGAAATGGAGTTAAGACTGATCCTTTTATCTGCTGGACCACTTCTGAATTCTGATTAAATTTCTATAAATATCCTATAAGGCTGTCATCAGACATATTATTTTGGATTAATAGTGTATAAAATTGCAATAGTGGTTTCATACCTTTTCTCAGCTTCTTTACAAGGCCTAATTTAAATATTCATGAATGTCTATGTTCTATGGATTTGGGGAGCCCTAAGACCAGAAACTCATAATAATCATAATGAGAAAAAGGGTTTACTTTCTTCTGCTTGGTACTGATTAAGTTGCTTTTGGAATGAGGTCTCCTGTCTTGGATGTCCACTAGAATTCTGGAGACTTTGCAGTGGAAAGTGCAATCATGGTCAAAACAAATCATGGTAAATTCTCCTCTCTCTCACACTGCATAGATTTATAAGCACAGCCATATAAATCAATAAATTGGGATGTTTTCTGACATGCACAGCCCACCTCTAAGCACTGCCCATGCCCAAACACATCTTGAGAGGGTTCTAGTTTGTCCAGTTCAAAAATGTTCTGCAAATTGTGCCAAAATATCAATAGTATGGATGCCCATTTGACAATATTTGGGGCTACAATCTGCCCATATGTAGTTTAGAAACAAGAAGTTCCAACCAAGGATTAGGCATTAATATCTTTAAACTGAGAGTAAACGTGCATCATAAGGAGTATCAGAAAATTTTCTTTATAAATCTCTAAAAATATTTTAAAAGAAAAATCTGAAGAGACAGAGATTAATCAGTATAAAAACAACAGGTGTTTAAAACCCACCCTGCATAACAGCTGTGAAACAGTAGTAATATGAAAATGGGAATCTAGATTTATTAAACACTCCTCCAAAAAGAGAAAGTAAATTAAGATAGTGAGTCAGAAGGTATGTGTGCAACAATTGTTAAAATGTGATTAAAGTCTAAAAATACAACATAGCCTCCAGAAAGAAAAAAGAACATCATTCAAACAATAATGCAGGAAACAGGAGGTGGAACAGCTGGGTGAAGTTGAAATTTTTGCATGTCTGTGATCAGTTACATCATTCTTAGTCACAACATTTGGGTTTAGAAACAAATGTCTCAAAACCTCAGCAGTGTCACTGTGTGAAAAGCTTTTAATTGAAATTCTGTTATCATACATCTGTCTGAGAACTAGATGTGGCAGCTTCAGTTTCACAAAGAGCTGTTAGCAAAAGGTGTGTTTATTTTGTGAGAATGTGGTCAAATGCTAGGGACTTCAAGGCAGCAGATAATCAGTAGAACTGTGTGTGTTAAACCCATCTCTGTTAGTATCAACTCAGGAGACTTTAATTATCCTCTATGTCTTAGACAAAAAGGAAACAAAATAGGAGTTTGGTTTGGGAGGTTTATTTCCACCAGTGCGAGCAGTGGATTAAAGGATGGGTCATGTGTGAGTGCTCCCTAATGTCCTTGCTCCAAATGGGGATGATGTGGAAAGAAAAGTGTAAGATCTGCATCAGGGCTATAGAAGAAAAGAACCCACCAAACCCCAACCAACCAACACTTTAATATTTGGAAAACATTTTAGCAATGTACTTTAATGTCCATTCATTCCAGTCACTTTATGTATTTGCATGAATGCCATCATCTTCTTATGGGTTCCAAAAATTCTGACTACTTCAGTTGTTACTTTATTTTCAGTCTTAAATCTCAGCTTGTGTTATCTCAGTACAAAAAGCTTCCTTTTTGATACTTCAGTCACCTAATTCCTTCTTTTTTTATTTTTTTCCTAGTTTTATTGTGTTTGATTGACAAAGATTTCTTTCCCTTGATTGCTGCTGAAAAAAAAATTCAGAAAAACTCATCTTACAGAAAAACATTTCTAGGCAGCAAAGAGACTAGGTGTATGTTAAAGGCTTGATGTTAAACCACATTGCTTGATTTAAAGATTTCACTATAACTGAATACAACTACTAAGGCACGGAAACTCAGATCAGATCTTTGCAAATATTACATCTAAGTAGTCTAAATGTTGATTAGTAAACTAGCAAATACTGGATCATGGAAAATGAGGTCTATTTCAATAATCCATTTTAACACCTAAAAAACTATAAGTAAAAAGATAGAATTTCAATTGCTTCATATGAGAAAACTTTGCGTCATGTTAACTATTACCCTCAGAGAATAAAAGATGTTTTTCCTAGAAAACTAATAGAACTGTATCTATTACATTAATATTTCTTTAACTAATTACATTTTTATAACAAAAGTACTATATAAAAAACCCCATTTGAACTAAGTGGTGGAATTCTAAAATGTTATTTTAGATAATTTTATAAACATTTTTTTAGCAGTGAAGAGTGATACATGCCTGAATCTGGAAAGAGATTAAGCACACTATAGATAGAATTTTTGGCTCATAAGGTGATTTTCAAGCCATTACATTTAGTCCACACTTACTATCAACTCTCACTAAGATGAAAATAAATCTTATGTAGTAGCTGCATAGAAACTGTTCAAGTGCTGAAATATGTGAAAATCATTTTCATTTTGAGACTTAACTTATACTCCTGTGAGACTTCCTAACATGGCAAAATATTTTAGCTTTAGCCTGTTAGTTTCATGCTATTAATGCTTGTCACAGCTTTAAACTTGTCATTTTAAAGTCAGTAAGTTCCTTGATTTATGATTATTTTTCTTTAGAAAGAGAGATTCTGAAAAGAAAAATATGTAGTGCAATTCAATATTTGAAATGAAAGACAAATTGTTGTGTGGGATCATCTGCTTGGCCAAATTTAGTGGAAATAAGTAGAAATATGTTTGGTAGTAGAAATTATGGAAATGAATTCCCTTGTTCCAAAAGTCCAAGAAATTTTTTCTCTAAGTGATTCAGGAATTTTGGAATAGCAATCTCTTTCTGACTATTTTAATCTAACCTGCTTTCGGTCTCAGAATAATTGGTAGTAAAGAATATGGGAACCACTAATATTAAGGTTGTTTAGTCCACTAAAATATTAATGATAGATGTATGCATTGTTACAGAATCGTGACAAGAATTAATTTGACCAAGATATTAAGACTATCAGAGTCTTGTTAGCTAACTTGAGCTATTTTTCCATAGTCTGCAACCCCCATTTTTAAAGTCTACGTGCAATTATAACCTATGATACTTGAAAAAACTGGTTTTGCAGAAACTGTATGTTTCCCTTATAATGAGTGACAAAACCAAAAGAATAAAATTAAACACAAGTTGTTGTAGCTGAATTCAGCTGGAACTCACAAGGCTCACATTGACAGCATTCTCATTTCCTTTTTCCTTTTTGCTCTCAAAGGTCAAGAGGGGACAGGAGGCTCCTAGCAGTGGTGCAGGAAGTGGCAGCGAGGGTTTGCCTGGGTGTCGTGGTTTA
>NW_008685957.1:0-992 GCF_000695815.1 Acanthisitta chloris | reverse complement strand
AACTGGTGGGAACTGGTGGGATCTCATGGTGGTGGGAACTGGTAAAAACTGGTGGGAACTGGTGGGATCTCATGGTGGGATCTCATGGTGGGGGGAACTGGGGGGAACTGGTGGGACCCCATGGAAGGACATTTTTGGGCTCAGAGACCCCCAATGAGTGGTGGGACCCCATGGAAGGACATTTTGGGGCTCAGAGACCCCCAATGGGTGGTGGGACCCCAAGGAAGGACATTTTGGGGGTCATGGTGGGACAGAGACCCCCAGGAGGACGTTTTGGGACCCCAAGGAAGGACATTTTGGAGCTCATGAGGAGTTAGGTGGGACAGGTTGAGGTCATGGTGGGACAGAGACCCCCAATGGGTGGTGGGACCCCTTGGAAGGACATTTTGGGGTTCAGAGACCCCCAGTGGGTGGTGAGACCCCATGAAAGGACATTTTGGGGGACAGAGACCCCCAATGGGTGGTGAGACCCCATGAAAGGACATTTTGGGGGTCATGATGGGACAGAGACCCCCAGGAGGACGTGGTGGGACCCTAAGGTGACCTGTCCTGTCCTCACCATCCTCTTCCTCCCACAGAGCTGTGTAGAAGACTTGCCCCAGCTAATTACAGCAGGTTCTACTACCCTCTGCGAACGTCCCGAGGCCTTCGGTGCATCACCAACTGCTCCCTCAACGTCCCCGGAGCCTTCGACTGCCACGACGGATACTGCCAGGTCACCCTGCAGGGACCTCAGTGCTTGTGAGTCCAACTGGGTCACCCCCACCCCACGGAGTCCTCACGGGGCTGAGGAACCTCCACCCGAAGGGTCGACGTCGAAACGGGAGGGTTGGGGTCAACGGGTCGACGGTTGGTGTTGAACTCAAGGGTTGGTTGGGGGCAACGGGTCAACGGTTGGGGTTGAACTCAAGGGTTGAGGTCAACGGGTCAATGGTTGGGGTTGGACTCAAGGGTTGGGGTCAACAGGTCAATGGTTGGGGTTGAACTCAAGG
>NW_008685956.1:543-1084 GCF_000695815.1 Acanthisitta chloris | reverse complement strand
AAACGTTGCAGGTGTATTCCAGCCAAGCAAAAGTTTAAGGTTGTGGAAAGAGGGTTTCAGAGGAGAAAAATGAGCTGTCATTTTACTTGGTGTGTAGCTATGTCCTCATGGGTGTAGGTACTGCTTGTGTTGAAACTTGGACTAGTCTTAGCTGGTGAAGGGATGACTTGTGCAGGAGCTTTTTCCTGATTCCCTTTAAACATCCACCCTCAGCTGAGGGAAGAGCCTCTCACAGTGTGTCTGCTCCAGATGTCTTGTTCCTTTTCAATTTAGATTTGCTTTTTGTATGTGTCAAAGAACTGAATTCCTTCAGAAATCACCACTGGGGTTCTGCCCTTCCTGCCATGACTTTCTTCTCTTAGGAAACACTTGGTTTGTGTTGGCTGCAGGAGATTGTTTAGGTGTAGATGAGGTGTGTTCAGTGGTTGTGCTACCTCTGATGCCAAAAAGATTCTTTGGAATGTTGGTTTTTTCCTTCCGGTCTTGTCCTGCCTGTGGTCAGTGGGTTAATTGTGATACGGCATTAGCTGCTCCTTCACCT
>NW_008685956.1:0-354 GCF_000695815.1 Acanthisitta chloris | reverse complement strand
TGGTGCAGTCAAGGAAGTGCAAGACAGGTCATAAGTGGTGAGAATCTACTGTATCACTGTAAAGATGTTTCCCCAAAGCTTCCTCCCCTGACCTTCTCCACTTCCATTCCTCTAAGTCCCCAAATGTGTGGGGACATGAGTACTGATGGGTGGTTGTGTGCCTGTCATGAGATGCTGCAGAGCATTGGGGAAAGGGCTTGAAACCCCTGGGAGCATGAAAACTGCCACCCAGACAGCCTTGAACAACTCATGGCTTTAGCCACTGTTCCCCTTCTCTCTTCTTGGTTTCTTTTTATTCTGCTTTGCCAGGGGAATCTCACTGAAGCAAAAAGCAGGTTCAGTGTCCCTGAAGCC
>NW_008685955.1:0-16034 GCF_000695815.1 Acanthisitta chloris | reverse complement strand
CTTTGTGTCATCTGCAAACTTGCAAATACCCAAAATACAGATAGTGAAAAGGTTCAGAGCACAAGAGACTCAGACTCCTGGAGCAGGTCAAGCCTTGCTGAGGAAGGGCAGCATCCCCTAAGGAAACCAGGGCCAAGCTTCTGGCTTGGAAAAAAATCAAAGTATTCCAGGACATCAGGAATGAAGGAAAACCAAAAAGCACATTTCAGGGCCACACTGCTTCTGGGAGTGAAAGCTATAAAGTTCTGTAATTTGAAAGATAGTAATTTGGTAACATCTACAAAAAGAGACAAACAGCCCTTAGCCAATCTCACTGAAGAGGGGTATGTAAAAATAGCACAGCAGACAAAGGTCGAATAGATACATATTTTTAGATAAATGGTATATCACCCAAAACCCAAGTGGTGATCAGGAATGCTGAAAAGCAGCTTATTACTACAACAAGCTATGGATAAATAGGTACTACATAACTATTTTAGGGGAAAGATTTACAATATGGTGCAGATTATACAGAAATAGAGAGCAGGGACAGTGCTGGCTGTCAAAGACAGCTCAAAGCTAGAGAGGTAAGCGAGCTAATAGTACCAGCATAACCCCAGTGAGTTGCAACATCATGCCCAATTGCAGGCAGCATAGCAGAGACGTGTCAGCACGGCCACCTGAGCAGCAGCTGTGATCTGATCCACCAGCTCTCCTAGTTTTCCTTCACAGGCATTAAGGATGGAAAATCCCAGTGACTTCCATGTTGACCAGAGAATCATCTTGATGGCCTGTGGCTGTAGTGCCTGAACTTTCTGACATCCGAAGTGACCGCTGCTCAGGCAAAATTACTTTTAAAATGTCAGTTTAAATTCAGTACTGGGAAACACAATGTAACTGTCAGGGCAGGGACAGCAATGTTCACTTCACAGGCACAGCAACAGTCCTCCAATTAACTTTGAGATACGGAAAGAAATCTTGAAAGCCTTATGAATAGTTCCCTATAAACATCAACCTAATGTTTTGCAGTAATTAATATGAAAATATAAAGTTAAGAGATGTTATGAGACAGAAAGGGGGAACAAACACAGCAAATAACTCAATGAGTCAGTATGTGTTGGAGCACTGACTCTGCCGAGGGTCAGGCTCTGGCTGTGCCTCCCTGGGGCTTTGCTGCAGCTTGTTTAGCTGTACCAGCAATTTTTCTATTGACCAAGAGGCTTATCTTTGTACGTAACTGTAATGCCTGTACAGAGAGCAATAACAGGCAGGTACTCTGTGGAGCATGAAATACTGATGATCCCAGTGCGACTGGGTGGTGCAGAGAACAGTGGCTCAGTATGACAGAGCAGGGGACTCTCACAGGGGCACAGGATGCCATGCAGAGGGTTGCAGGCATGGCAAGATAAGAGAGGGGGCACAGAATGGTACTGGACACCCCCACAGGCAACACTACGTAAGCTCCATAAATATCTCACCAACAGTCAGAGAAATGCAGATATCAACAAGAACAGTTTTGGGGGTACGAGAAAGAATTAGGGGCAAGTATTCCATGTGTTTAAAGATACTCCACATACAGCGAATACAGACACAATGTGCAGATGATAACTCTAAGAAAGAGCATGCAAAAACATGTTGGAAAACATAAATTTATATGTTATCCCAAGTGGATTCTAGAGCCCAGTGGAAGAAACCACCAACCTCCACCTCCTGCCTGCCCCAGGCAGAAAGAATAAAAACCACCATCAGCATCATGCTCCTCCTGGAGGCAGCACGGGACACTGATGACTCACTGACTTTTTTCTTTAAGTGCTTTTAATATTAAAAGCAGTCTAGAATTAGAAATGCTTTATTGGAGATGAGGCATTTTTCAATGTACAGAAGGGTCAGTAAGGCTAAAGGGGGCTAAAAACTAAAAGACCACGATTTCCACCTACAAAATGGGTCTGTTTGGTAGAATTTGAATTGAACCTCTGCTTCTGGTGGTTGCATCTCAGTTTCTGGGCAGGCTTTGATGTGCAGCACAGCAAGCCTGACACACCTGCAGGGGAGCCAAGAAGGAAGTAAGAAACCCCAAAACTTATCCCTGTTCCATCCTGCTTTTTCCCAGGGAGCAGAGGAAGGGCGAGTAGAGAAAGGCATGGATGTTAGGAAATAGGTGTTTAACAACATTTAATGTATTACTGAGACCTCTCCTGCAGTGGGATTTACTTTTTCAGTAATAAGTAGTGTTGGACTAACAATAAGCTTTCCATTAGAGGGTCAAGATTTCAATTATATTGACAATATGTTCTTGGCTTTGCAAATAAGATGAATTTCCTTTTGCTCATAACATTTCAAGTACAATAATGCACTAGTTAGTGACTTACAAAACAGATTTCTCCAGAACCTCAGACGAGATGGCGTTAAGGATGCTGGTCAAAGCATAAGAAGAGCAGCAAGTCTGGAGATTTTCATTTTTCTAACCAGGACACAAACCCCATTCCCTGTGCCTCACTTTCACTGGTCACAGAAGGATAAAAACAGCAGTGAAAGCAAGAAGAGCTATAGAGACAAAAAATAAAATAATTTTTTAGCCCCCAAACCATTGCTGTGACTACACAGAGAGCCATCAGGGACAAGAGGCAGGCTGCCAGTGTACAGAGAATGAACTTCTGTTTCAGGAGGATATTTGCAATAGCACTCAAGGACTGAAGCTGGGAGATTAGTTGGCTATTTTATGTAAGAAAGATTGCCTGAATAATCAGTTTTTCTGATGTTGCCATGTCTTTTCATTTGTTAGCGTGCAGCATAATTGCTTCTTGTAAAGCTGAATGACTTGAAATTAGATGGAAAGATGGTCATTGCAAAGATAATTTTGAACATCCCATTCAAAGTTGTAGGTTTAAAAATACAAGTTGAAACGTGATGGAACAATCAATCTGGCAGCAGCCACTTAATTTGTCCCCCTGCTTTTGTTTCTTCCTTGCTACATGCTTTTAAGTTACCCCACTAAGTATATACATGGGAAAGGGAAAGCAGAAAAATAAATACCTATATCTAATCAACCCCTCGTCAGAGCCGAAAGTCATCAGTACAGTCTGCACCGGTGATGAAGTCCAGAATACTTTAAAAAAAATTTGCCAGGTCACTCCTAATACTTCTATCTGGCAGTGACCCAAATATTTTTGTTTGCTTTTACCCTCTCTCCAGACACAGACCCATGCCAGACTCACCCTGTTTGTAGCAGGACCAGGGCAGGTTGCCTGGGGCTTTGTCCAGCTGAAGCTTCAAAACCTCCAAATGGAGAGATGGGATCTGTTCTTCCCTCACCTGCAAACTTTCTACATGTAAGAGCTATTCATAACACTCCTGAAAATCACAGCTCAATCACTGCAGCAATCAAAATAACTATTTCTTACCACCCAATTCAGCTGAGCTTTGTCATCAAGTAGTTCTCTCTGTTTTACTTCTCCTTCCAGAATTCCTTGCTCTCCTATTTCTCTTCTCCCTACCAAAGAGCTTCCCATATTCCTGAAGGCAACCACCACCCTGACTGCAGGAATTTTGCAGTTGGTATTTATACACCAGGGTACTCAGCAGTGCCTTTTATCTGGAAATGCAAAGTCGCTCCACTTTCAGCACAGAGGCCCTGCAGAGCCGGAGGGCTGAGCCCTGCCAGCTGAGAGCAGGGAGAAAGCACTGCCAGATAAAGGATGGAGGAAGCAAAGAGAAGAGGCTCCTGCCTGCCACCTTTGATCGACAAACAACTTGCAGCCACATGAAAACTTAAGGAGGGTTCGGGGTCATTTCTTCTTCCTCCAGCATGCTCTGCTTGCTCTCAGCCTGCAGATGATGAGAGCGCTGCTGGCGAGGATGACGCATCAGGGAGACAAGATTTTAGTAACTGGGGCGGAGGAGAAGAAGCAGCAAATGGTGAGAGGGGGTGGAAAAGGAACCTATATAAAGCAGCAAAATTCAGAAACAGTCAATGCTTTCTTAGAAGGGAGAAATGTAAGAGGAAGAGAGCAAAGTTCAGGGAGTTTTGGAACCATTTGGAACATTATAAAAGTGAGCCAGGACCCAGCCATGTCTTGCAACAACACTCATCTCACAGATCAAGTTCAAAACCAAGACATGTCCATCCCACCACCCTTCTCAAATGTATGAGGAAATTTTCAGGCCCTGATCCCAGATTACCACAGAAATCGGGAGTCCATCAGCCTCCTGAGGTCTGAAATTCAAGTGAAGTGTTTGCAGAACTACTGCATTGTGATGGGAGGCTTTACCAGGCACAGGGGCCAGTAAAGCAAAGTAACGCACCACGTGTCCCCAGCAAAGCACAACTTCCACCACAGCCTCTGCTTTTCAAACTACACCAGAAGAACTAAAACATCACCAGATCTTCCAGCACAGCCTTCAGAAATGTAAATTTTTGGGAAAGACTTAACTGTGGGAGCTGATGGACCCAGGAGCCCACTTGGCTGTGTGACTTGGCTGTGTGAATGCTGCAAGAATGCTCAGTGGGTCTGGGGACTCCTGCCTCACTCAGCCAAGGCACTGGAAGTTTGCACCAGCAGGTACTGAAAGATAATAAATGAAGAAACAACTGCTGCACCATGCTCAACCACGTGTATGAAACAGCACACATAATTAGAGCTGTCTGTATATGCAAAGGCACAAAATTAAAAGTCAGCAACTTCTACTGTTACTTCTTCATTTTGGCAGCCTTCACTTTCCCACTTGGCATTCTGACAATGTCTTTGGTAAAAACTAAGATAACAGTCTTGATCATCAAGCACTTGCTTTTTGTAAACATCTATGACTGTACATCAGATAAATAATCCAGTACCTGCTGTATACTTAATTCTCCATGACTGTGCAGAGAATTCACCCAAGTCCTGCAGAGCCCTCAGTCCCTGTACTTTGACCTGCATCCCACCTACCCTAGAGCCTGCTACATGCTGGCTCATAGTTCGTGCTAGCAGCATGTTTTCTCATCCATTCACACAATGTGCTTCCAAGGCTGGGTTTTTTACTGGCAAGGATCCCCAAAATGCCTTCCCAAACACATACAATTCTGCTAGGAAAGCCATCATGACAGATAATAGTGCTCTTATGCCAAGCACAATCATCTCTAACTCACATTTTCTTTAACTCTGTTTTCTGCAATTTTGAAATACAGCTAACCACAGGTTCCCAACATCTGCCTTTGAGAAGGGAGGGATTGGAGGCAATCTCTCGCTGATTCATTAAGGCACAAATATACACACCTCTGTTTAAATCAATTTGACTTTTTGTGCTAAAACAGCTCAAGGAAGTGACGACCTAGTCAGTCCTTGGACTGGAACCACACCACTGAAAAACCAGCATATTCCCTTCCACTGCTGACCAAGCTGCAGACCTCTCTTGGCCAGTGTTAGCTGCGAGCAGCACCGAACACATGCTGAGCATCCAGGTAAGTGGTAGGCTCTGTGCCATCCAAATCACAGCAACAGGGACCCTGGCAGCAGCCAGGCGTAAGGTTTCCTAGGCAGGTTCCTCCTTTGATGGATTAGCCTCTCACTTGCCCCAAAGTCAACTCTTGGCTGACCCAAAGCCAATTCTACCTTAGCTTTCTGTTTTCATTGTCAGCATTCCACGGTAAATGCTCCCAGAAGCTATGCCACCCATTCCAAAATTCAGTCCAACTTAGTTACCCTCAAGTCCAGGGACAACTGACTTTGCACATAATTTCCTAAGAACCCCCTTCTCTGGAGCACTAATGGGAATTAATATTCTACAACTCTTTAGGAGAAGGAAAAAAAAGCTACGTTGAACTGTTAATTAACCCTAAAGATTGTGTTCAAATCCCCTCCACCCAGGCTTCCTCACCATCCATTCATTCCCCTGCACACACCAAAGACCTGCCACTCACTCACAGGGACCAGCTTTTACAGGAACCTGACCTGAACCAAAGTCTTCCCTGAATTGGAGATGGAGACCAGTTTTAAAGTATATGCAATTATAAATGACAGGAACAGCTAATTCCCAGTTCACATACCATAACTGGGGGAAAAGGCATGGCCTTTCCATGGCCTTGCTACGGATGGTAGTCAAGATTTACTAGCAAAGGAAGTGAAGTCTTCTACTTCTAAAATGTCATTGCTCTTACATAATATGCTATCATGCATTTACCAGCATGCTGTGAAGTGCTGTCATAAATATTTAAACTGCAATGACAAAGTAAGAGAGCTGTCGGTCGCTCCTGTGGTTCTGGTTTTCACTGCTCGCTCTCCTGGGCCCATGGTGAGGAAAGCATTGCTGTGCACAAAATAAAAGCACTACACATGAACCAAACCTGACACATACACCTGACTTCAGCAAAGCAAAAGGGTCTTGAACTTGTTATTAAAAGGTCTTTCTACACTGGGGTCTCTTATGGTCATTATGACCATGTCTGTCATCAGCAAGGCTCCCCTCCCCACACACTTGCCTGACTGCATTAGTTATTACATTTGATAGCTTTATAGCATTATTTGAAGCTTGCTATTTACCTAGTTACACAAGACCCAGTGGCTTAGAGCCTGCTCCCTGCCTGGGCTGCAAATCTCTGCAACTACCTCCAAAATAGCCCAGATTTTATGGCCCATTAAGCTTAATGATAAACCCTTGGATTTATGTTCTGGGCTAGTGAGCAGTGAGAGATCAAGGGCTAAGCTTTGATTTATCTGTAGGCCAAGGGAGATTGTTATTTCTATATTTTTATTTTTCTCATCACTTGCCATAATGACTGCAATGCTTTGCTATGACATCACGGCAAATTTTACTGTTATCTACTCAAAATCAATACCACAGTTGGTCCATTCACAGTGCAGCCACTAGTATTTCCCCTCCCAGCAGGAAGGGAACAGGAAGGGAACTCGCTGGAGCAGTTTTTCATCCTCTGCCCAGCCCAAGCAGCAAATCCAGCTAGATTCCTAACTCCAGACCCTTCTGGTACATGGAAGGCAATGGTTTTCAACCCATGAATACTGCTGGAGGTGTGGCAATGAGGACTGTTCTGCTTCAGACCAGTTTTGCACATATTTGTGGTGCTTTACATGCAATGCCAGCAGTGTCTGGAGTTGAGATAAATTTTGCTTCATGGTGCTTTAAATCCAGACCATGAAAAAAGCAGCCAGCACTGTGGAGAGACACTACTCAGCATGGTCCGGTAACTGCATTGATCACAAATCTCCTGGTTTAAGTTTCTCTGAACACCCCATGGCCTCTGGAATTTGGGAAATGCAAGAAAATCTCCAATTTGCTCTCCAAATCTACTTTAAAAGAAATAAAGAGAAAATTAAATGTCCTGTGTTATAGGAAAAAGTATTGAAAAATGGTCCATAAGTACCACAAATGTTCAGGCAACTCAGTTTCTCACTGGCCTGGCTTTAACATGTTCATCACAAAAACAAGACTACACATTTTAGAGCTAGCCCAAGGCTGGTTTCTGGCTTCACCAAGGACAGGTGGATGCAAAATGGAGTGTCAGAGCAAGAGACTAGAAAAAAATTTAAAGACTATCATGATATTACAAAGCTAAACACACCTTATTTTCTTCAAAGATTATTACATCTGTTTGACTATGCTGTACAGAAACATTAATACTACTTAAGTAATACTGAGAAAGGACAGAAAAAGTCAACATTAAAGGGCAAATTTTGAGCAGCTCAAATTTACAGAGCAAAGCAGATGCCTAATATAATAAAGGAACTTGTCAGGGGAATGGAGCTTTATCCAATCTTTGTCTTGATTGACAGCTTGACAGTCTTTCACCCATTTAAAAAAAAAGGGCTTTAAAAAGCATTAAGTTAGCAATTATCACCAATTTTCCTATTAAGTCCATGAAAAATAAGTGCAGTTTAATTTCTAGCTAAATCAGAGCAGTTGACTGTTTTTCTTCCTCATAGAAAATTGGAAACTGCAGAGAAATAAAGAGATGCTGTAGATCAGTAAGAGATACCAGAAAGCAAAGTAAACAGGAAGAAAAATTGTGTTAGAATAAAAATGGCAAAAGTAATGGAATGAGATCACATAACTCTTTAACCCTCAGCTAATGGTCTCTCACACGTAGCAGCACCAGGCTGTTGCGCAAAAATGCAACAAAATACTGTGGACCAAGTCCTACCAGATGCTAAGGAAGAAGTCAAAATGTTTCTTCAAGCACAAGTTTAGAATAAATGTGAGCCACAGAGTTTCTCCCATCACACACACAATCCCAGGGATCTGTTGCACTGATGATGTTGCAAATTCAGGCTGGAATTGCCCAAGAAGAAAGAAGCCCTGACTTTAACTCGAGTTAATGAGAAGAGAAGGCTTCAGGGTGACCTAATTGCAGCCTTCCAGTACCTGAAGGGAGCCTAAAGAAAGATGGAGACAGACTATTTACAAGGGGCTGGAGTGACAGGACAAGGGGGAATGGCTTCAAACTAACAGAGAGTAGGTTTAGATTAAATGTCAGGAAGAAATTCTTCACCGTGAGGGTTGCCGAGAATCTGTGGATGCCCCATCCCTGGGAATTTCAAGGCCAGGTTGGACAGAGCTAGTGAAAGGTGTCCCTCCCTGCCCATGGCAGGGAGGCTGGAACTAGATGGTCTTTAAGGTCCCTCCCAACTTCCAACTTAAGCCATTCTATGATTCTGTTCTGTGATTCATCACAGAAACTATCTTCATGGAAGGACACAGCCCTGCTGATGGACAACACATTCCTTACTTCTCTCCCCAAAAAGAGGAAAAATAAAAATCACTTATTGCTAGCCTGTTAAGAGACTGTAAGTGACTTTTCAGCTAGCAATGCTCTGCATGAGTGTTTAAATTATTTACCTCATGCCTTGTACTTCCTAAGTACTTGAAAAAGCCCTGCTTATCTCCCTGTGAATCCTGACAGTGCTAAGAGTTGGTCCTCAAAGAGACTGGGAAAGCACGGATGTGGGATGGATGTCGCATTTTCAGTAGTTTCTGTACTGCATCTCTACTATAATGGAAAACGAGAGATATACTTGTGTGCCTCACAAAAGCTATGCCTCAGTAAAGCATTTCCCTTGCTTTCCAGGACCAGGACTCAACTCTCACCTTCATCCAACTGAAGGCTTCTTTTGCCTCACCCCCAGGAATAAATCCTCCATGGCATACAGGCACGTGGTTTTGCACGTGTTTCCCCAGGCAGTCTTTAGGGTATGTATTACACCATCTGCTTTAAACTGAGCCCTGTCATCAATACTCTGCTTTGGCAGGAGAGCTATTGGCAATAACTACTTTCGTTCATTGCCAACCCCTTCCCAACTTCCAGCAGGACAGGGCCCCTTCCACTGAGCCACACGATAGCAATAACAGACACCCATACATGGGATTTTTCTAATTTGTTTGCTTTTCTACTTCTCATCCCTCATTTAAGTGTCCTAAAAATGTCAGAACAGAAAGCAGAACTTAAAAGGCAATCACCACCTGCAACCATTGTAGCAACACTGAACTATTTTGGCAGCCAGGCCTCTCTCAACACATGCTGACGGGGCTTACATCCCTCACGTTGGGAAGATGCAATATAGTCCTCGGCTTTCAGCTGCACCGTGTCAAGCTGCTGCATAAAACATGGAAGCACCCAAAGATTTCCTGGAGCAGCCAATGGCTTAGATTACAGCTATTGCTATGGCACCAGAGCACTTTCCAGTAGCACCCTAAACTTAGTATTTCCAACATAAAATTCCTGGTAACATTGCTCCCCCAAACGCTGCCGGCACACCCCACAGCACAGATGGTGCCTCCCAACCAGACACCCACAAACAACTTCTCCATAGGTGCTTTGGTCTCAGCGGCAGTTCAGCCATGAGATTTTCTGCCTGTTGATTAGTTTTTGCCCTGTGACACAAAGCATAAATAGGAAGAAGTTCTGCTATTTGGAAAAGGGGAGTTCAGTGCATGCAACAGATTCATGTACCATTATTCTTTCTTGCATGCTTCAAAATCTGGGATAGAGGCACAGCTCCGAGTGCATTTACTTTGTTCTTATCTTGCTCTCAGGAAAACCTTTCTACTGCTTCAGCCTAGAAAATCACCCTTTTCTATAAAACACAAAACCATACACCCTCCAAAGTCTGTGAGAAATGCCACAAATCTGTTGCTTTTGGGATCGTTATACCAAAGATAGACAATTTTAATAGCTGCAAGCCCAATTTCTGTGGCAGAAGCAGGACTTGGTTGAAAAAAATAAACCTTTGAAGCATTCTGACAGTTTACTTACATTTTATAAAGGGTCCAATAATCACCCTTTGAAACTGTATCTCATTTCTATGTCCTTCAGTAGTATTTTAAGAGCCCTTCTGTGAGTAGTGTGTAGAAGATGCATCAAAAATCTCTTAAATGTATTTATTTATGTGGCCCGAACAGTCCAAACGCATTAAGCATTGTTTTCATAATCCTGTAAAGTACCAAAAGCCTCCTGGGACAGATCGAGCCTCTTCAGCCCAGGACTGGAGAGTTCTGCACTTTCAGAAAAAAATAAAACTGAACACCTGAAAGTGCTTTTCAGAAGCAATTACCATAATCCCTGCTGTTACCCAGAGGGAAGTGGTGGCACGCAGAGGTTAAATAACTTCTTGGAGGTGGCTCAGCAAGCAGCACAGCCAGGATTAGAACCACAGTGCCTCCAGACTTCTAGCTCCAGGCTCAGCCCAGCACCTTAAATAGCTGCAGCGCAAGTAATTAGTTCTGTCCTCTCTCCATGCGCCTAACTTGGTGAATGGGACAGCTGGAGTTTAACTTAATGACACATAACTTTATATGGAGAATCTCAGAAAAGAAACTTTTAAGTTTTAACAACTATAACCTAACCCACCTGTATGAGGTGGAGGGGAAAGCCACTGCGCAGATTTTCCCAAACTGGAAGCAGTAAGAGTGAATTATTCACACACAGCAGAACGCAGCGTGATAAAAGGTTTATGGGGGCTATCACCAGGATCATTCTTGTGGCACTTACTCATTCCAGTTTTTGTTTGTTGGCATTTCTTTCATCCTCTCCTTTGTCCCCAGGGACATTTCCACCCTTCCCTTTGTCTAGAAAAACAACACAATTTTTGCTAAGGGAATGGTTTAGTGACATTGCACATTTCTATTTACATTATTTTGCATTATTGTATATTTCTACAGGAATAACCAACCCATGTGGTTTTCCCCCATCAGAGGTGAGTCTGTGTAGTCTAGTTCCACTATTCCCTTGCCTACAGCTGCAGTATCTCTTTTACTTCTTTAGCTGCCTCCAGCAGGGAACAATAAATCTAAAACACAGTTGGAAAAAAGGAAAAAATCTCTAGTGCTATTTTTGGCATCCAAGTTCTTTGGCTTAACCTATTTTTGGAAGAGCATCTTTGTTCAGCAAAATCACAACTCCCAGCCCTGTGACACCAGGGCAGCGTGTCCCGCTGCAGGCAGAGCCATTCGTTAGTGGCAAACTCTCACCACAGAGATGGCACACGGAGCAAAGCCAGGATAGCCCAGAGGGAAAATGAGGGGAGACAGGATTTCACTTCCACTCTCCATCACTCTGTGCCTCTGAGCAAGCCATGCTGCTTCCCTCCCGCATGTTTGGGTTACCCTGACCCTGGCACATGGCATATGCACTAACAGGATGGGTACACCTTATGCCGTAAGCTCCCCAGGGTGAAAACATGTCTTACTGCCCACCCTTACAGCCTCCAGCCCTAACAGCACCCTAATTTTGGGGGCTCATGAGACATAAATATTAATTGGTATATACAGCTCACGTTTTAATAAAAGCTTTGCTTAGAAGATAAGAAAGGTCAGGAATAGGAAACAGCAGCCCAGCCTGTGGAAAGCAGAGCTAAATCTGATTCACTTATATTTGTTCTGTTGGTTTGAAAAGATATTCAAGCTCTGTCTGCTCTGAAACCATAATTATCTTTGTACTTTCACCAGATGCACCTTCCAAAAGTGGTAGCATTCCTACATGGGCCAGAAAAAAAAACAGTCGGAAAAGATGCAAAAAAACTGCCTTGGTATGTCACAGTTGTCTCTCTCTCACAATGCAATGCGAGCACACACTTCTCACATCACTGCACTCATAGGCACCACTTGGAAAGGGATAATCTTTGAACCTGTAAGGCACAAGACTTGGCTCAGAGCTGACACTTTGTGCCAGGGCTCCAAGACACCTGCTTTCAAAAGGCATGGCTGAACCACAAGAGAACCAAATGCTGCGGCTGGTCTTAGCCCCAAAGCCCTGTCCACAGTCCTGCCCTCTGAGTTGTGTCTCTCCAGGGAAAAAAAAAAAAAAGCAAAAAAGCAAAGTTAATCATTCATTTTGTTAGAAAATATTTGGGTTTTTGGTTGTGGGACAACCCTCCAAGTGCAGTGCTGACTCCTCCCGGGCTTGGTGATAGGCAGGCTGAAAACACCAGCACTAGCAGCCAAGTCCCTAGTGAATCTCTGTGGCCTAAAAGATTAAAGGCTTAATTAGAGTTATCTGAACATTAAATACCACTAAAGAACACTGAAATTTGCTCTAAATGGGGGAGGGGGAGAGCTGCTTTTTAAACAGGCTTGTAACTAACTGGGGTTCTATGCACAGTTGTTAATGGTTTTGAATCATTCCAGCTATCAGCAATTTTTCCTTTATAATAAAGCCAATGCAGCTGTGCATCAGGCAGTGTTCTGGCACACCTCATCACCAACCAAAGCTGAATTTAAAGGAGGGAAGTTGTCTTAAAAATATCAAGCTTTGTACGTAGAAAGAAGGGAGGTACCCTATGAGGCTGCTACTGAGCAAGACACAAACCTGTACGGATACCAGATACCAGAGAAGATACAAGGGAGGACACCATAGAAACTGAGCCTCTACTGGTCATGCTATCCACTTTTTGAGCAAACAGGTGTTTAAAACACCTTTCATTCTTCAAATTGCTATTGAGAGTAGTAAGACCTTATGCTTAGAAGATTAAAATTAATGGGGAAAATAAGAATATAACTAGAAGATGGTAAAAAGTATATTCCTCCCCGGTGTGAGGGATATCAACCACCTGAAGTTTCTATTATCATATTTCTGGTTTCACCTGGCTGCAGTCACCAACCATTCCACCCTAATGGGAGAGGCTTTACTCAGCTTTCACCAAAACCTGGAGAAAGCTGGCCAAACCCAGTGGCAGACCCAACAGATCACTGACTTCAGCCAGACGCAAAGCAGAGACAACCCCAGAAATGCCTCTGGGATGGCCAAACAGCACCATGAGTCAGCGGCACTAATGCCACGAGCAGGATATCCCAAGGAGGTATTTTAGCAAGAAGTTTTGTTTGAGCTTTATGCGTATTTCAGAAACTCTTCAGTTGCTGGTACCCACAAACACCTGTTAGCAGTTTCCATGCATGCCACATAGCAGACTTGTGTTTGTAGCTTGTGCAAGGCAAACTGGTATAACTGGAGTGAATTTATGTATTCGAACAAGTAGATACCAAACTTCAGATTCTTAATTGGAGCAACTTCAAAGCAGTAACTGGATTTAAGTGTCAAATGTGAGGTTGATCAGAGAGGAGAAAGAGAGATGCATGCACTGTTGAGCTTCATTCTTCCTCTTCTTTTTTCCATACATCCCTGAAACAGCTGACACCTGTACCCCGACAAATCTGTGTCAGCATCACCTCTTGAGGTTCAGCCACGTGCGCTGAAGTCCTCCTTGAACTCAGCTTTAAACCCAAATTATGTAGCCCTACTGATGTTGAAAAGAACAATGCGTCTCCCCTATTTCAGCAGCAAATCTGGGGTCAAAGGTGATGTCAATGAGGTAAAATGCAAAACTCTCTCTTGTTAACCACCACCACCAGAAGTTTGTTCTTAGCTGTTTGACAGCAGGAGTTGACACTGGGGAGCAAGTTTTTTTACAAAGTATTTGATTCCCCAGATACCAGTTTTCAAAGTAATAGTTGCCAAAATAGCTGTTATTTTGGCAGATAATAGTTGGGAAATAAAATGCTTTGCAGAAACTTTGTCTGTTGCACACTTCCATTTTAGAATCAGCTGTCAGGATGCTGAGAACTCACTGAAAGCCAAATATTCACCTACTGTGAGTATTCATGATTGATGAAGATGTCCAGGACAAAACCCCAAACCCAAACAGAAAAGCCACTGGGAAGAAAACAGAGGTGCCAAAGTAATAAGGGAATCAAACGAGTGACAGGATTTACTAGGTCTGGCTCTGCGGGGGGTTGCCAAGGGAATTTGCTGATGACTTGTAACAGGGTTCTCCACAACAGGCCTGCCACAGTCTCTTTGTGCCACAGCTTCCCTGCGCAGAAATGACTGCTCTGAGCCGCTCTGTTAAGCACAGCTCAGCAGTCACTACAGCTGAACCACATGCACACACATAGTGACTGGTAAGCCCTCGTCTCCTCAGAGTAAGGTTAAAATACTACAGAAGTGTGTAATAGCACTCAAAGCTCCTGCACAAAGGGGAGGCAGGACTATGCCACACTGGTCTAAAATATGCTGATGAAAATTAATCTCAGCTAGAAATCACAGTCTCACCAGGATCAAAACCATTTGTGAAGATGTTTGAAGCAGGACAAAGTTTACCTTCAGCACTCTCAACACAAGTGCAAGTCTTTCCCCCAATTAAAACAGTGTTTTTACTCAATTTACCTCCAATTAATACCTTTGATAGCATAAAAACATAATTCCATGCTGTACAAAAACCTTCCATCAACATGAAACTAGCTACAACCAAAAAAATGTGACTAAACCACAGAAAGAGGCAATAAGGCAAACCACAATGAGTAACTCCCAAAGCTTTACCTGCCACAGCAGCAGCTCGAAACCAGTGCTCTGCCCCACACATACCCTCATCCTCACCTGAAAACCAGGAGAGCAGCTGCTTACCATGGGGGGATCAGCACATTAGTAACCACGGAGCAGCACAAACAGCAACACATCAGCAGGGAAAAAAAAGAGCAGTGTAAAGGGCCATTTTGTGAACCTCAAATTGAAAGAGAACAGCTCCTACAGGTTCTGTTCAAACCTCACTCCTGGGGCATCGATGGCCAGGGAGCCCCGCGAGTGATACTATATCCACTCTCCACATTAGAAACATCACCCTCAGGAGACAGCCGGAGCGATTTCCCAATGCCTCCAGATGCATCCTCCACACAACAAGAAGTCTGTCCCCAGCAGCCACAACGATGCTCACAGCCATCCGCACTGGCTTTCGCACACGGCAGGGGCGCGCGGCTCCCTACTGCAGCCCGAGCAGCATTATTTAAAGTTTCGTGGTACAATAAAGGCAATAAATTAGGAGCAATGATTCCTTAAGTGCTGTCTGGGCAGCAGGGACCACCTAGATCTATCTCAACACAAGCACCAACTCTCTTCCTTCATTTTGCAAATGCTAAAGCACATCCAAGAAATTCTAAAATGAAGGGAATAGACTACTAGCAGAGTGGTCTCACTGCTGGCCCCTCTCGAGTTACTGGGAATTTTATCCTTACTGGCAATGACAGCCCGTTCGATATAACACTGAAGATTTGGGGGGAGGGGGGAGAAATCCATTGTTTCTTCGTGTTAACACAGGGCTGGTGTGTAACAAAGAGGAGGAAAGGCAGCCTGCATGCTGCTGGCAGGTTGGTAAGAATTTCGCAAGGTCTGATCGATACCATAAAAAATAACCCTCTCCAGGTCTGAGGCTGGAGCGTTACTCAAGCACGGCAGTCACTATGCAGCTCATTTTCTTTAGCTACGATGATCTGAGGCTAATGAACACAGAAAGAAGCACGGAGCCGACTGCAGGCATTTCAAACCCTTTAGAGGAAGAAAAAAAAAACCAACCAGAAGAGCGAGCAGAGATATAGAGGCGCACGCAGGAGCATCTCCAGGAGCGGCTCTACGGCTCCCTGGGCACCTGCTTCCTGGGGGAAACCCAAAAGCACATAATACCCATAGAAAGTTAGATACAACTTCGAGGGGGGGAAAGACATAAAGCGAAATGCGGGTGTTTTGAAAAATAAACCTATTGTCGTGCGAAATCCTGGGAGGGGATCAAAGCAAAACCCTCTACGGC
>NW_008685954.1:0-454 GCF_000695815.1 Acanthisitta chloris | reverse complement strand
TCCAGAGAAAGTTAATTTGTAGTAGCATAAAAACTATAAATGCAAAGATAGATCAAATAGGAAAAAAAATTAATTTTAGTTTTTCTTTTGTGACATTAACAAGAAACTTCTGTGGGCCTAGCTGAAATAATTTTGTTGCTATCATTTTTCAGGTCTGTGATGTGTGACTGAGACACAAATCTTAGTTACAGCTACTAAAAGAAAAGAAACCAAAAACTGCTACTTGTGTTTGGAAATGCATTTGTCTCAAGGTGTGAAGCTGATAGTTGAAGACAGCATGATAATGAATTTGTTAAAAGTTAGTGTAGAAGAACAAGCAAATTTTGTTCTACAATTTCTTATATATTTTTCCTTTTGTTGACTTAAATTTAATCTTTCATTAATATTCTCGATCACATCACTTCTATATGATCAGTGGTAAAATTGGTTTAAGTTTGCTGAATTGAGAAGTTTA
>NW_008685953.1:0-329 GCF_000695815.1 Acanthisitta chloris | reverse complement strand
AACCCTGGCAGTGTTCAAAGCCAGGTTGGATAAGGCCTTGAGCAACCTGGTCTAGTGGGAGGTGTCCCTGCCCATGGCAGGGGGCTGGGACTAGGTGATCTGTAAGGTCCATTCCAGCCCCTAAAATTCTATGATTTTTCTGGGCTGAGTTCCTGCTCGGGACTGGGTGACAGATTTTGGCTTAAAACATCCTTGTAGAAAAACAGGAAAGCAGTCCCCAGTGCTTCTGCCCAAGGCAGGTGTAATAAAGAAAGTGTACATAGATGTATCCAGAGCTTGAAGTGATACCGATTGGTTTCACTAGAGGTTTTGTGTTTTTTTTCACAGCT
>NW_008685952.1:7752-19588 GCF_000695815.1 Acanthisitta chloris | reverse complement strand
GTGGTCCCTTCCAGCTTTACCCATTCTCTGATTTTATGATTTGGAATTCATGTTTTAACAAATATGCTACAATATAGTTTTCGTTTCTGTGTCTGCAATTTGTTTATTCCAGCAAATCTACTCACCTGAAGTACTGAAAAGTATTAAAGGAGAGTGCATGCAAATGCCAAACCTGTTGCTGAAGTCCTTCTCCAGAAGGAGTTCTAAGAACTTATCTTTAGTGTCTAAGAATTTAGCTGAGCTGGACAGTGTTATAATGCCAGAGATCATTCACAGGTCAATACAGGCAAATGAAAATAAATGAAAAACTGTTAAAAAATGTAATAATTCTTAAATAAAAAACCTCTTGGTTGTTTTGCTCAGTTCTGCCCACTGGAGCTTTAGTCTGAGCCTAGTGAAAACAAGTAAGTGTGTCCAGCAGTTCCTGTTCTGCTGAGCATTGCTCCTAGCTGCTCTCTCCTTGCTGCTCTTGCCTGATTCCTTCACAGCACTCCCTAACACTTGAAAACTCACCAGACTTGTGACTCACATTTTAATCTTATCCAAGTCACAATGTTTATTTCACAGGATGCCCAATTAAACAGCAATTCAATCTGCTCTGGAGTTGTTTCCTTCCCCTCTGGTGATCAGTATAACTTGAATAATGTAGGAAGCATAGGGAGAAAAAAGGGGCAGTAAATGACTTCAGTGACATTGGGACACCAAGTTGCAACTTTTCCCACAGAAGATAAGGGAGGAAGGGCATGCACAAAAATGTTAACATGGATCATAATTTCTAATATTCCCTGTCTATGGAGAATGAAAGGAAAAATTACACTACCTTAGGGTGAGTTATGGGCCCCCTTTAAGCCTGGGGAAACATGAGTAGGTGTGGGGCTGTGCAAGCCACATGAAGTCAAAGAAAATCTCTGGTCCTGTTTTCTCTGTCCTTTCAAGTGCCCACTGTTACCCTTCATTGAAGCTAGCACAAGTACACCTCCTGTTCCTTGCATCCTGCCTCCAATGCAAGGGCTGGAGCTCTGTGCTCTCAAACTGAAGGAGCAGGCTCCTGCCTATCACTTGCTGCATGGTGTTGTCAGGAAGCCCTAAAAACCTACCATCTATCAGCTTGCTGATTGACTGAAGGGGATTTTTATCATGGTGGAGACTTGCAAACTTTCTTGGGGCTTTCTTTTCATCTTCATTCAGGCATGTCAAGTGCCATGTGATGCACATAGATGTAATTGTATTGTTATCTGCTCCAAAGTAACCTTCTGCAGAACCACTGGTTTACAACAGAGGCATGGAAATAGCAGTAGGGTTCTGCATAAAGGAAGGGGCTGCTTTTCAAAATAGGAAAGAAAATTTAACTGTCAAATGTTACCTGGTCTTTAAAAAGCAAGCAATAGAAAACCTCCTGGGAAACACCAAATGTGAGAAGCTGTGCAGGAACGGAGCTCAGAGTTACCTTCCTTCCCAACTTGTACAGCTGCTAAGTCAAAGCCAGCTGGGAGCTGAATATCACCAGTTACTCAGAGGAAATACCCTGTTTTCAGAGAGGCCCTTTACTCACTGGAGGACACTCAATGTTGATGCAAGCATGGGCAACTCTATCAGAGAGACTTGCAAGTGTTTGAAACAAAATGTGCCACTGTTTCCTCACTTTACCAAAGCATCACGCATTAGTTACTGAGGAGAGGCCATGCTGTGCCTCTGGATTTTCCGTGTGTGCACTGAGACAAACTGAGCAGGGGCTCACAGGGGCTGGCTGAGGAGTGTTGGGGGTCCTGCAGAGCCAAGCAAAATGGTGACAAGAACCCCAAGTCCATGGGCATGTTGTGGGGCAGCTCTCTCAACATGCCATGTGTTCTCTCCAGTTTGCAAAGGGAACAGTTTTGTGACTTAGGAGGAAATATTTCCATTTGAGCTCCTGCTGTGACAGTGCTCATTACTCTGGCTGTGTCTAAGTGGCATTACAAGCTGCACCGTGCACAATGTGCCCTGTGCCTGCCTGCCTTTTATTTTACCTATGAGAGGGAGAAGTTTGGCACTTGACTTTTTTTGACAATAACATTGTAAAATTCTTCCCAATGAAATTTTCAGTGTGCTTTGCTGGGACTGTCTAAAAAAAAATAGATTAATTGTGATAATTAAATTTCCCTCTGAGTGATTTCTTTGATAAATGGGTCTAGTTAGGACTTTCAATTAAGCACCAGGCCCTGCTGTGAAGTCAGACTGAGCTTTGTGTTGCAGGCATTTATTGCCTCATTTACACAGAGACAATTTGAATTATTTTACATTACACTGTTTTCTTTATCTGTCTCTGTCTACACAGGTATTAGAATTCCTATTAACCCTTCTATCAGGGAGCCAATTAAAAAGGTATGGTCAAGCAGCTTTTAATTATTTTGTTATGGTTTAAATAAGCCTCCTGGAACCAGCGTGCTTGAAATCTTTCTCTTGTCCATACTGCAGCCTTTTGCTGTACAAACTCATTGGTTTGTTATGGTGCAGATTCTCACGATCTCCAAGCTGGTGATACAATAATATGAAAATAATATAATGTGGGGAAAGACATTGACTACAAAGACCATGTCTCAATGAATGGTGGTAATATGCAACAATTCTAGGAACAGAAGCTTTCTTTTGAACATCTTTGTGCTGTCCAAAATTGTGAGTAAATGGCAACCACTGCTTGGAGAATTTCAGTTGTCAGGGGTGCACTCCACCTTTAAGGTCGCTGTGTTTTGAATGGTTGCATGGTCATTCTGACTGGGTATGAAAGCATTTAAGATACACAATTTCTACTTTTTATTATGAAGTTGGGACAAATTGCTTGCTTTTCTAGTCACTGGCTACAGGATGGCTACAAACATCCATGTGACTGTCAATCACTGCTGTTAACCATATTAACCATGAAGAGTAAGAGGTCCATTGATTAAAAAAAAACCCCAAAACTCATCCAAAAGATTTTTTTTAAAATGCAAAATCCACATCTAGACACCAGTATTCACTGCCATTGATAACAGATAAGAAAATATCTACCAGATATTTGATTAGTTTCCTGTAAAGCCATCCACAGCTATGCTAGCTAAGATGAAATTGTAAGGTTTGCCAACTGAAGTGCTTTAAGATATAAATCAGAAACTAATTGTCTGACATTAGGGAAAAACATGTTTTTCTCTCCACCCACACTACTCGACAAAAAATATTTCTGTTTCTTTTATACTATGTAACATATTGGAATCTATGCAACAAGTGATTATATTTTGAGCTTGATTTTGATGCAACAAATGAAACTGGTATGCTTCCCAAATGAGAGTTAGTTATAGGTATACTTTAATTCATATTAACTGAACCTCTTTTGCGAGGCAGGAGGATTTCAAGGGAATCTCCACCATGTAAAGAAATTATGCTGTCTGTCCATATATGAATTTAAGCATATTTAGATCTCAGATCATCTGCATGGAGCAAGTGCTATTAAATGAGTTGTGACTAGTCAGAATTTGAATAATTGATGGAAATTTCAATGCAATTAATGTAAACAAAGGACACAAACTGATTGCTGAGAAATTAGGGTTTGTAGATTACTGAGGTATGACAGTAAATCCAAATGTCAGTCCCCTCCTTTTTATCTCCAACATAAACCAGCAAACCCCATGCTTCTAATGCAGATTTGTTATGCACTGGCATATCTAATTTCTTGAACTGGGAAGACAAAGATGGCTTATACCAAATAATATATGAGTACATTTTAAAAATCCAAACGCTATTTTAAATGTGAGTTTAAATGAGAACACTATGTGGTTAATATTTATCTACCATCCTCTGTCTTTGAGGCACATCTTGTCATAAGACTGTGCTGTTAAAGTGGTTCATGGGAACGAAGTGCATGACTCCTTTTGCTAATGGGAGCTGGGTGCATAGAACAATCTAGCTGTTAGTGCTCTGAGGAGAAGGGAACTTGAATAGCAGGGGCTTGGAGAGCAAAATAAAAAGAAAGCTGCTAAGGGCATTTGAAAATACACTCACTATTATTTTCCTTCCTAAGTATTGCTGCAGTAAACAACAGCTTCAAGATTCCTCTTTAAGTAAGAGACATGAAAATGAAAAGAGCACGACTTTGTATCAACAGCCATTCAAAACGTACCCGGGGTCTCAAACTAACCTTGGGGATAGGAAAGGCTTGCGTCGTGACAGTTGTTTGGGTTTGTTTCTTTCTTTGCTGGCCAGTGGTTTAAAGAAATTATCCCTAGTGGAAGCATTCTGCCCCAAATATCAGGGACACTGTGTTTCTTGTGGGGAGTGTATTTAGGCTGGGATTTTAAAAATACAACTGCCTAAAATTAGACTCCCAAATCCATGTAAAGCGCTAAAGAAATGTCCTGGTTTTCAAAAGAATCAAACATCCATGGACTCCAGGTCAAGGTCCTGACCCAGCAAAGCAGATGAATATTTTCCCCAACCCCCCACCCCGAGGCAATGTGATTGCTCATGCATTTAAGGCTGAAGTGCTTAAGTGCTCCTGTCGGTAGGGGTTAGAGAACTTAAACATGGGTGCAGAATCCACCGAGTGCCATCCACTCTCTTAGATCTTGGCCGGAGGGAAGTTTTTTCATTTGATTGTTTTTTTATCACTTTGCCTGTGTAGAATTTTCCCAACCAAGCAATATGCAGCAAAGTGATTTTAAACACATTGCCAACCTCAGTCCTGAACACTGCCAGGACAATTTCCTTTGGGAGGTGGGCTGCAAATATACAAATTGTTGTAAGGCTGTGTACAACTCCCAAGGTCAGGGCAAATGTATGCAACACTGGAGAGCAGCTTTTTTTAAAGGCTAAGCTAAGAGCAAACTCTTCCTGATGATTAGTCAGGACTAGAAGAACCTGGGATATTAAAAAAGGCCAACAAGCATTATGCATCATACAGCCCTTTCCTTACTGTCATGATGCAGATCTGTTGATGGACAAAAAGATGACTAAAAGTACTGGACCATGACACAGAAAACCTGACTCATGCCCCATTCCACCACAAGATTTACATACAACCTTAGGCAAGTCCCTGACTATTCACTTCTGAAACTGTAAAAGGGCAATATACTTTTCTGCTTTTGGAGTGAAGGGAGGCTAAAATCCATTAGTGATTGTGAGGTGCTCAGATATTAAATTCTTAAGTGCTTAGATACATCAGTAGAGGAATTTTTCAAAGAGACATTATTGAACAGATCTGTGCATGCTTTTTGGTAATATCTGTCATAATTTGTTATTGTTTATCTTTATTCCTGATGTTTTATTTATTACAAAGTATTAAAGGTTGGGTTTCCTTACCAGAGTGGATTGACTGGCAGGAGTTCCACAGGGAAAGAAAATGTTTTCCATGTTAGAAGACTAATAATATAACAGGAGAAAGAAGAAGCTTATGTTGCCATTTGATTGAGACAATAAATAAATGCTTTCCCTTTGGCCCATAGCATACCATCTAACTACTCTGTTCTTATGCCTGTTCAGTCTCATTAACTGCCTTGCTTTCACCTATTGTGCTTCCTTCTAGTTCTAGAACAGTTTTACTAGATGCTGAAAAAAACCCCAACCAAAACAGAAAAATGTCTTCCAAAAATTCATTCAGGCCATAACAAAAATAATTTCATGCTTCTCGAATTGAATGGCACTGTGGGATGGTCCCCATGACATCAAGAAAAATGCCATATCGCTGTTTAATTGTCAAGTTCTGCCTGAGTCTGCCCATTAGTGACAGTAATCAGGATAAAAAAGGAGCCAGCTTACAGATACCAGGGTCAGCTTAAAGCTGAGTAAGGATGGGTATGGGACAGGAAAAAGGATTCAAAAGAGTGACTTAGAGAAAGTGGAATGTTTCTCATACTTAAACCAAGTCTATGTCTAAATGTTACACAAGTTCTTACTGAAAGACCTTTTCTGTATTTTCTGTTTTCTCATGCATTTGTGTCCTTTCAGGCATGTAACTTTTGGTCATATTCTGGCCATCAGCACAAACCTAATAATCTTTCTAAGCCTTAGTTCAGAGTAGGTGACAGAGGCAGCATTGCTTTAAGGTCTTTAGTAGTTTGGGTTCTGTTTCTCAGTGTGATATCTTCCTTGGAATGCTGGGTCTGCAGAGATCAGTACCAATCAGCAAAGCATTCCCACCGAGGCTGAGCATGACTTTACAATCCAGCAGCTGGTGTTACAGCTGTCTACTGCATCATGCTATAGGTTGCATTACACATTCTGGTGTCTCTTATACCCATTGACAGTTGTTTCCTGTGGTCTTCTTATGGAACTCTTTTTGTCTACAATAGAATGTCTTCATTTTCTTAATCACTATTCTGAAAATGTTTTGTGAGCTTTCAGATTAAAAGGCACTAAACATTGGGCTCTACTACCACCCCAAGCATAGTTCAGACTGAAACTTCAGCTTTCTGTGGGTTTAATACAGTTCCTTTATATCCCACTTCATACTTGTCCTATTTATCCAATACTTTGATACAGAATTTGTAACGCTGAACTCTGCTTTATTACACCCAGTAATTCTTTCTGTCTGCTCTTGGCTGGTACTGTAAACCACACAGGCTGAGCTTCTGTGTTGTACTGGTATTGCAAAGGCACTTTAACTCACTTTTGCACAATTTGGATTCTGATCTGATCCCAAAGATTGCTCACTTTATGAGTTATATTGGCCTAAAGAGAGCTCTCTATGGATAGCTTTTCAACTCAGGGCCACAGAGAATCCTTTTTGAGTGTTTTGCAATATAGCCAAATCCTCTGTCATCTCTAGCAAACCCTGGACATTATTGGAGGTTGGTCAGAGCAGGCAGTACAATCAAATAGTATTTAAACCCATTTTTGTAATAAAACTGAACTCAAGTTACAATAGAATAACAATTCATTACATCTCCCTGTCAATCTTCAAAGGATTTAAAAAAATAAATGGTTACAGCCCCTGTGTTAATTAAAACAAGGGATGCTCAATTTACAGATTGGGAAACTCGGGCAAAGACTCAGTTTACTACTGAGTTATGAAAATAGCTGAGGATTATGGTTTTAAAGTGGTTTTCTACCAGCTACAAAGGGCAAAAGGTGAGGTCTAAGGATCTTCAAATGTCTGGGTTTTTTTTATTACTCCTGCTATTTATAGTCCTTCTGTTGTATTTTTCAGAAAGAAACAAAAGCTGGTAAACTTTTGCCTTCTTCTCCCCTGCCCTTTTCTAGAAGAAAATGACATGAAGCTAAAAGGTTGCCCCTGGATCTGCTCTACACTGCTTAACAAAAAAAAAAAAAAAACCAAAAAAAACCCCAAAAAAAAAAGAAAAGAAAAGAAAAAAAGGAGAGGGGAGGAATTTGATTAGAGGCATTTTGGCCAACATTTAGAATGGAACACACAGCACTGCTCTTCTGTTTCTGCCCTTAGCCCCATTACCCACAAGACCCAAGCCACATTCATGCAATTTGCTCAGCCCACAGCCTGAAATCAATGAGGTCTGTCTATGCAAGAAGAGAGCACCTGCCATGGGCTGTTACTGTTTTTATTTATTGCATGTAATATTAGACCACACAGGAACCCAACAACAAATACTGTCTGAAGCACTGTGTAAATATAAAACAAAATGATGGCCCTGTCCCAAAGTGGTTAGAAACTAAACAGAGGACAAGAGACCACAGATGGATACAGACAGACAGAGAATGAAGAAAATGAGAATGCTCAGTGTGACTGACAGCAGTATTACCTCACTAGCAGTCTTAGGGTTGTCAAAGCTTTGGTAGACGTCATGGCAAAGGAGAGCTTTAAGAAGATACTAGAGAGCTACCAACATAAATCTGAAAGTGTTTACGCAGGGTATTCTCCAAGTATTACAGATATCACAGAGAAGAAAATGAGAGTAGGCTTGCTTGGGGATGAACACAGGAGGATGGTAACTCTGAACAAAAGGTGATGATCCATTTTAAGGTTTTAATAGTATTTAAATATCAGAGCTGCCTTCATTCATGACTGCCTTTAACAGTGACCTCCTATTTTTTTTGTTCCTGACCAATAGTATTCACCCACATCCTCCTCTAAACAGGAATCTAAGAATCAAGCATGGCAGAGCTGGAAGTCTGCTCAGGGAGGGCAGTTATTGGAGCTGCTCTGTTCCCTGCTCCTGCCTCCTGACAATGAGAGATGACAGGAAGGGTCCCAGGGGGCCTTGGAAATGAAGATAGGCAGCTAATGTTGATGTGAGATAGGGAAAAGGGAAGGTAGCATAGGGATGCCACGAGAGGAGTGACATGTTCAAAGAGAGGCTAAGAAAATTATCTTTGAAGCAACAGCAGATATATGCAGTATGATTAGGCCAAAGGCAAGCCTGCATGTATTGAGGCCAGTGAAAAGGATGTTGCAGAAACTCAGCTGTTAAATAATGTGAACTTAGGCAAGAATTTTAGCTGCATGAAGAGTGAGGAAATATGCATCTTAAAAGCTAGAAGTTTTAAGAATTTGAGGTGGGGTACTATAAGCAGCTGCAAGGGTTTACCTGTATGTACCAGAGCTCAGAGCTGATGCTCCAATACAGCCATGAGTGACAGATAGCATAGTATGCTGCACAGAACAACAACAGTAGAGGGCTTGGAAGCACAGAGAATAGCAGCAAGAAAGAAGTTGAGGCATTTTTTTCCTTCTCATCTCCTATTCCACTCTTGTCTCTGCAGCTATTAAATACAGGCAACTACAGAGTAGATGCCTAGGATAAACCAACAATTCAGCAAATAATTTAAGTTCAGTCCCATCAAATAACTCTTTTCTCATGTAGTCTAGATCCTGTCCAATATACCCATGAGGTTGTGTCTCTCATCTAACTCAGAAAATATGAATCCTTTCCTCCATGGTTCTGCTATATTCCTGGAATAAGATTAGCAGCAAGATTAAGGACTCTGGTTGTGAGAAGGGAGATTTCACTGGATTAAATGTTATCCAGTCTACTTCTGAAACAGAGGATAAAATACAAGAAAGGACTATGAATTATATTACTGAAAGTATCACAGACCGTGGTGGTGGTAAAAGGGATAATGAAAGATCGAAAATTTAAATGATATACTGAAATAAAAAGTAACGGGGAGTACTGCAGGGCCTGCAGTTACCACCTGTTGCCAGAAGAGGGCACTCCCGGCTTTTTTTTAATGACTTGGGAGATTTAAATCAAGATTTCCCTTGGTAGCATTTCCCAGGCATAAATCAAGCACAAATGAATAACCTTTGATTTATCATTCCTAATGGAGATGTACATCATATTGGCGTGTCATCACATTTCAACATTGGCCATTATGATGCCAATCATATAGTAATTTTCTTCCGTGTCATAATCAGCGATGAAGATGTACGTTTCCATTCAGTACAATTAGATTCTCATGTTTCTTAATGGCAGCTGAGGGCATTAGGCAGAATACCCGCTTTTTCTGTCTCTAACTCTTTTGTGCTCACATTTTTCTGAAATTGTATTCAAACCATTACCCAACTACCACTTTCCTGTAATTAAACACCACCTCTGTTCATATGGGAAAAGGTGAGAAAGACTTAAACCATTATTCCAAGCTCCAGAGGAACGGGCATCAATATCCTGGGCAAATACAAGCTGTTGAAAAATACCTGACCTTAATTATTTGAGAGCTTCTCGGTGTACTCCGTGACATCAGTTTGGGCTTGTCACTAGTGACCTAACCCATAGCACAAACCACAGCGAGGGTGTCTGGCTGGGCCTGATGTCCAGCAGTATTGTTAGGAGTAACCACCCAGAGAAATTACAAGCTACAGCTGGTGGCACTGAAACTCTTCTGTGAGCAGAGGCCTTCTACTGGATGGATGGATGGATGGATGGATGGATGGATGGATGGATGGATGGATGGATGGATGGATGGATGGATGGATGGATGGATGGATGGATGGATGGATGGATGGATGGATGGATGGATGGATGGATAGGTAAGAGGTGTTACTGGCATTTTGAACAACTCCTGGCTCTTCCATTCAAGGTCAGTGCATGATGGGTCTGTATAAGATAAACAAGTAGCACACAAGTCACAGCATTTTCAAAAGCTCCTGAACCTGTCTGAAAAAATCCTATCCTGCACCTATAGTGTGTATTTTCCTAGTCAAACATTTCCCAAAAGAATGCCCAGACGGAAGGATGACCTTGCTTGCAGGGCTGCCCGTAAGGCAAACGGACGCGCTGGGGCTGAGGACGGGGAAGCAGAGCAGCCTCGCTCCGGCCGCGGCACTAGCCCCGACACTGCTCGCCAGGGGCGAACACAGCCCCAGCAGCGAATTGCGCCTTGTTATCGCTCCTCCTCCTGAAAGCCGCACGCCGGGCTGCAAACCCTCTGGCGCTGAGGTCTCGCTGTACCAACAGGCTTCCTCAAAGCAGGAGTTACGTGATAAACCTGACTCCTGTACCTGGCTGAACATGAGTTGTCAGTGTGCCCAGGTGGCCAAGAAGGCCAGCGGCATCCTGGCCTGGATCAGCAGTGCTATGGCCAGCAGGAGGAGGGCAGAGATCATCCCCCTGTACTCCACACTGCTGAGGCTGCGCTTCAAATCCTGGGTTTGGGTTTGGGCTCCTCACTACAAGAAAGACATTGAGGTGCTGGAGCGTGTCCAGAGAAGGGCAACAGAGCTGGTGAAGGGACTGGAGCACAAACCTTGTAACAAGTGGCTGAGGGAATGTTTAGCCTGGAGAAGAGGAGGCTCAGGGGAGACCTTATCACTCTCTACAACCACCTGAGAGGAGGTCATGGCCAGGTGGGGGTTGGCCTCTTCTCCCCAGTAACAAGTGTCAGGACAAGAGAGCATAGCCTCAAGTTGCACCGAGGGAGGTTTAGGTTGGATATTAGGAAAAGTTTCTTCCTCAAATGTGTGGTCAAGTGTTCAAGAAACGTGTAGATGTGTTGCTTAGGGACATGGTTTTGTGGTGGACCTTGTTGTGTTAGATTAATGGCTGTAATCAATGGTCTTGGAGGTCTTTTCCAACTTTGATGATTCTATGATTCTATGAATGTGTTTTCTTGTCTCTCTTGTATCTAAGACAACTTCTTTCTCATAAAGGCTAAGGGTAAATAATTTTATGGGTTCAGCCTTGGTCAACAAGGATTCTCACCTTTAAACAGGGGCTGTGGAAAGACCAAGCAGCCTCTTTTTGTGCACACTGAAGCCAGTCCTTGCTTGTGAGGGCAACTCACTGCTGCCAGGAAATGCCTAGAGCACTGCAGTTGGCATTGTGAGGGCACCAGGCTTTTGGGCTGGTAACAACAGTGTTCTAAACACATAGAGCCTGAATTCCTCTCAAGGAAATCAGTTTGCATCTTAGCAAGACAAAATGTGACTTTTCTATTGGATATAGGAAAACTTCTCTATTACATTGCTATCAGGCAAGCCTGCAGGTTTTACCTAATTACAAAGCCAGAGAACTGCTTTCCCCCCATGTATAGCAGAACTAAACTGTAAACTCATGTTGAACTGAAAAGTTACTTATTTGTGCTGGGATTTAAACTACTGTTTTTAAATGTATGTGTTGATGTGATCTGATACTGTTTGTAAATATAATATATGTGTTGATGTTGATATGGCAAACATCCTGACCTTTTCTACCCCTGTGTCCATAAGCTGTGAAGGTTTGTAGCCTGCCCTCTCACAGCAAGCAGCCCCAGGATCCTGGCTGTAAATCTCCTTACCTCAGTCAGGTGGCCTCAAGAATTGATGTGGCCCTTTTAATTGCCCATGTGCTGTGCCTGGCTGTGGAGTCACATCTGACCTGTTTGTGCATGAACAAAACTTTATTTAGTGAACTTGAAAATGTCTAAAAAATGGTAATTC
>NW_008685952.1:536-7741 GCF_000695815.1 Acanthisitta chloris | reverse complement strand
GCTGAAACATGTTCTACTAAACTAGGATGCCTTATGATGGTAAATATGAACCAGAAAATGGACTTGATAACCAAAACCCTAGTCCTCACTGAGGATGACTTAGGCAAATAAATTACTTAAAGATAAAACTTGAGAAGAAATAAAAACTACCTTTCCTTCACAGAACAGAGAGCAAAGAAAAATTAATGCTGCCTATATAAGGCCATGTTGGTTCTTGTTTTGAAGATGGAATATTTTTCCTCTTATATGAGGGTGAGTTAGGGATAACTCCACAGAAATTAGTAGTCACAACAGTGCAGAAACAGACTGAGGGAAAAATGAGGTTCTTTCAATGCCTACTTGACACAAAATATGTCACTAATGAATGGCAGTAGTTGCAAATGTCACTTTCAGCTTCCTATTTTCACTTTCAAATTTGTCAGTAGTGTCCTGATTAAAATTGTACAGTTCTGTAGCTGAGGTTTAGATTAAGTTGAAATTATTAGGATTAGAAATGGTGCAGAACCAGATCTGATCCTCTTTGAATTTCTATGGAAAGGGGTTTGGATTTAAATCCCCAGATGTGAACCTGCTTGCATGGTAAATTCTGGGTCAGTAGGAGCCTAAATTCCTAGTCTGGTTTTGTGTGGGTGTTAGGCCTGCAAGAGCATTTGATTGTGGGATTTTGTAGATTTTATGAATGAAAGTGAGAGAAAGGAAGCACTTCATGACTGGTGATAGGACTAGTTTCCTATTCACAGCGTATGGGGAAATAAATGACAGTTACTACACTAGTTTTTATAAATTGTTGGGAATACAGAACATGGGAGGAAGAGTGGAACAAAGACCATTTCTGTAAAGTGTCAGCACACTAGACCTTCACTTTTGGTTAGTTTTAGGTTAGTTTTAGTTTGAACATGATTAATATTGAAAAACTAAGTCAGAGTTTTGTGGGTTGAATGCTTTAGTTGTCACCGTTCAAATCTAAACTAAATGACATAAATTAATTTAAACTCCATTACTTTGCCTAAGCCCAGAATTTGGCCTGCTATGGAAGCTAGATTGAATTTGGCTGGAGAAAATAAAAAGACCAGGCTGTTTCATCTGTTTGCACTACATAAAGCATCTGGTCTGCAGTTACTAACCCAGAAATACTCTGGTCACAAAAGTATTACCTTGTGTAAGCTACAGTTGCTATACTCAGCATGTCAGCTGGTCCTAAATTGCTAAACTGTTGTTCAGCTTTTTCTTTGTGGATCTTGAATTGCTTTTTCAAGAAATGAAGCCAGAGATTGCTTATTCAATACTGTAATTAATCCGTGTGACTCTGCAAGAACATCTCGGTTGTGTGGTGGGTAAAACTACTATGCATTCTCATTTTCTTTTTCATCATTTTAGAAATATGTGTATTCTCCTTGTTGGGCTAAAGCACATCTAGAAGCATTCCTTTCCCTCACTGCATCTCCATCACTGACTAAAAGCATAGCCATTCTCCTGGAGCAGGAGGAGTCTTGGGCTGGATCAGCCATTTCACAGGCTGTGTGTGTCTGGGAGATAAGGACACAGTATTCAGTCTTTGAAAAGGTGTTCTTCTGAGCAGCTTCTGTATGTTTCTCTGTGCCTTTCATTTATTACCTTTCACATGTGGCACGTATGTCTAAAAGCCAATATGGTGTATTAGGGCTCAATCCCACACTACTGACGTCAGTGAGAGTTTTATCAATTACTTTAATGAGCATAGGATTAGGCCTTTGTGATTATACAAAGAACCAATTATTGGATTTTTCTATAAACCTAGTTTTAATAACCTCCTTACAAACGTGACTTGCAGGGTGTGAATCAGAGAAACATTGCTTTTCTGTTTAAACTCAACTTTAGTACTAAGTGTACTCTATTTAGGTTTGAAATGCAGTGCATTGGCAGCAACAGACATATTTTGTCCTCTCCTCCATCTCCCAATAATAAGGCATTGTGTGGTTTAACCTCTTCTTAGGCATTTCTTGCTTAAGGACCCAGTATTTTCATAGTCTCTATATTAAAAAATACCTTTAGTATCTTGCATGGTGAGACACTCCCCCAATATATTTTGACAGATGTTCTTTACATAATTTCATTGTCAAACAAGCTAACAAATAAAATATTTTTTTTTTAAAAAAAGGAACCAATCTAAGCTAGAAAGAAGCACGAGCCTATGATTTATTGTGATTTATTTGTCTTGGTTTTATTCACAGTCTTGCAAGTATGACAGCTGTGATGTAATGACCTGGCCTACATATTGCACAGCACGATGCTGCAGATCTTTTTATTTTCCTGTTGTTCCTAATCATTATTTATTATCTGAAATGATTATCAATCTTTTCTCATACAACTCCAAAGAGAGGAAGCACATCCTCCAAGCCTCATGATTTTTCATATTTGAAGCTCAAAGAGTGTCTGACTTCAGTTTAGCTTTCTGAAAGTCACTAGTTGACAGTGCTGGTGAACGTAATTTTCATGTAAATATAGTCTCTGCATTAGCAATTTATGCTTAAAATCTGAAACACTGAAAGTGCACAGCTGCCTTTTGGGCACAACCTGTGATGGAATTGATGCAGAGCTAATGTCTTATCCTTTACTCCACTGTAAATTCACCCTAATATATCACTATATTTTTGCATATCCAAATAAAGAGATGGTTTTTATAATCATTATGTTTGTCTTGTCTTGTCTTTGGAAATATTGTGCAGCAGGTAGATAGAAGCTGCATCATGTTTTGTCTTGGAATAAAAGTTTATAGTGTTATTATGCCGGAGTGATTGAAGTTGAACCTTACTGGGGCAGGTTATTTTTTATTTATTGGCGTGATAGGAAAATGCTATATACAAGTTATAAAAGTCACTAAAAGATGCAGTAACAGAATCTTACTGTGTGACACATACAAACTAGAAATAGTGTTGTGTTCACCCTGGATAAAACACTGTTTCCTAGAGCAGTTATTTTGTGCTTGTGCAAGAACATATAGATCTTATTTTAAGCTGAGGAAACATTAAATAAAAAGGACTTTATATTTTGGGTCATTAGGATTCAGTGTAAAGCTGCAAAGTAATCTCATGAAAGTAGTGGTGTGATCCAAGGGAGAGACACTGGCTTAGGAATAAAGGAGCTTGTGTTTCATTTCTAGCTCTCTGTCTTGCTTGATAGTTCTGCACTCTTCATCTCAGCTCTTAATGATGCTGTTTTTCACTTTCTGTCTGTCTTCACTATTTAAACTGTAAAATTGTTGTGACTAGAATTATTCTTTGGTGTGTGTTTTTGGCGCTTTGGCACTTGCTGCAGTGGAGTTGTGTGGGCTAGGGCAAACATTTTTGGATCCTTTCTAGCACAAAAATAAGAGTCTCCCTTTTAACTGGCTGAAAGGAACAGCATGATGACATCCAAAAAATAAAGTAAGGAAACTCATATCTGAATTTCTGATACAAATCCTCAATAGATCAGTGTTTGCTTCACTTTGGTGCATGGTGCAAATGGAGGAATTAACCAGAAATTACTCATTAAATGAATGAAGCCAATTTATCATAACTCAGAATATCCATAAGTTTATCTGTGCTTCACTCTAGCTGCTGAAACATGTTAGTCAGATTTACACCATTCACCTATGGGTTAATAACAAATAAGCCCAAATTGACAAGATGGTTTGTTTGATGATATTAAATAGGTTTCCTGATACCACCTCAGTTCTTTTCTTCAGCAAGCCCACCAGCACCTCTGGTGTCAGTATGTTGACCTTCACATATAGAATCTGGTACCCTGAAATACCTCAATTTGCAATTGAAGAATTGCTTTTCTACTTCTTTTCCAAAAGTAGTTTCATGTAGCAAATAATCCTGATGACATACATAAATGAAGCAGAAATGTAGCTGAAGGTGATTAATTTGAGACTGTAACTATTCAAATTAAAGCACTCTTCATTGTTTTGATACCTCTAGATTTAACCTGACAATTTCACAAAATGTTGGCTGAATCTTGTCCTGTTGAGAGACAGGTATAGTTATTGGGTACTACTGTTCACTGGCATTAATGATTTCTTCTTCCTTCCCTTTAAATTTAAACTTTTTTGTTTTCTTCTTTCCTTTGTTTATCTCAGAGTATTTTTAGTTTGGTCTTTTTCCAATTTCCTTCATAATGCATATTTGTACATTTACATTGTCTTAAGACATCATTCTTTTCCAGAAGGAGGGCTAGGTCTACTTGTGCTTTTAGCTACTTTGTGCTGTTCAGCTGATGCAAAGCATCTATAAAGCCATCTTAATCAGTTAAGCCTGATTTATGATAATGAGAACTTGGCCTCTATGCTTCTTTTCTCATTTTGATTTTTTTTTTTAATATTCTTTTATCTGTTTTACTTGAGCATATTCCCTTATTCTTCCTTAAAATATAGCCAAGTGATTAAAGAGCTGGAAATAATTTCTACAGGTAATCTATAATGTATTCAATTAATAATTCTCTTCATTATTCAACATTTCAATTGCTACTGTATTCTTTTCTCTAAGTTTCTCTTGTCCTGTTCATAACTGATTTTGTTACTTTCTTTCACAACGATTTTCTTAGTCTTTATAATCACTAATGTAGAACTAAAAACTATCACAATAAGCATAATCAGAGTAAGGCAATATAAATACTCCATTTGCCAAATTAACAACTGCTTTCTTACTCTTTTCAATATAAAAATACTTATGTCAGAAAGCTTTGCTTCCTATGTAAAAGCCAGTGCTAGCTAAATCCAGACCTTCACAGCCCCAACAGCTCATGCTAAATCTTGGAAGTGCCTGAACTTTGTCTCAGATTTTTGTCAGTAAGATCCTGCTGGGGTGAGTGTGTGTGTGTGCATTTTGTGGGGACTCAGGCTAGCAGGCATTCTCAAAGACCCACTGGATGCCACACAGCACACATCTAGTGGTGATGCTATCACCCTCAGTTGATGACATCTTAGTGATGCTTTCATTACCAGTTTCCCAGTCCACAGAGCATTTCATCAATATTTGGGATACCTTCATGTACTGCTCTTGAGGGGATCTCAGTCATAACAAGGACTATGCAACAATGTTAATGTGCAAAGCATGTTAGGATGAAAGAAGACGAGGAAGGGCTGCTCTTCTTCAAAAGGCAGTTGGGCTTCAGAATAATTAGACATAGTCGTTGATGCCACTAAAAGCCTAATGGTTTGAATACTTAACTGAGAGAAGGCAACATGGGCTTCCAGCTCTGCTCTATTAAGTACTTTTGTATTAGATAACCCAAACTTTTCCTCTGCAGTCAAGCACTCCAGCCTTTTCCTATAACATAGCTCTTGTTCAACATTTATACTAAGCCTGTATTCCTTCAAAAGGAATGCTAAAAATGCTTCTTTTCTAAACCTGGAATAACACAGTCTTATAGGAGGGATATTCCTTTGCCAACTGTAGGATTCAGCATATGTCTAGTGAATCTAGACTTAATACTCCTACCATTGATTTTAAGAGCCACTGAGTGAGGAAGGAAGGAAGGAAGGAGGGGAAGAAGGGAAGGAGGGAGGGAAGGAAGGAAGGGAGGAAGGGAGGAAGGGAGGGAGGAAGGGAGGAAGGGAGGAAGGAAGGAAGGAAGGAAGGAAGGAACCTAGCTCTAGACTATTCCATGAGTATAGGAAGCTCTAGAAGGAAGCACCTTACTGTTCATGCTAACTACAAATTACCTTCACAGATCATGGAGACTACTGGTGTCTCTATCTTGGGACCAATACAATGAACATTAGTGGTTCCTGAATTACTGCTTCCAAGAATAGTGGGCAATGTTGGATTCAGTAAGAATTTACTTCTCAGTGACTTTTTGAAAATGGGAATCTTTTCCATAGTGCACTGATAAGCAAAATTCTTCTTTGTATGGATAACAGATGCCATTATAGGGACAGTGACTCCATCATACTCATATTTCTGCCACACCATCAGCTCGGATATCTTTTTCAGACACATTTAATCAGTTAATTCCAAATCAGTGATCTATGTCTGGAGCTATCTGTATGCACATTTCTTCTTATATTGCCTCTGTCTCATCTTGACTCGCAAAAAATCACCAATACTACTTCTTTCATTATCCACCTATGCTGTGCAGCTTGCTCACAAGATTTTGATGGACAGTGCAACCTTTTCTCATTTTTGTCCTTTTTGTCCTTTCTGTACAGATTGCATCCATCAATATTAGCATTTCAGGTCTCTGATTTATCTCATTACAGTTCTGCGTTACCAGCTAAATCATAATTTCCTTCCTGTAATGCCACTTTGAGCTCATTTCCCATACACTCTGCATGTGTATATAGACAATTACAGGGTTTATTGCTTCCTTCCTACTGGTCCGGGCTTTCCTCCTATGTCTTCATCTTCCAGCATTCAATATTTATGGAAAGAGCTCTGTACTGAATTGTAACATCCCAGTCTAAGTTCACAGCTGCCTGAGGTAGCATAACAGTACTAGTTTCCTGTATTTTCTTGTACTCAGGTGAATGGTCTTTAAATATGAACTGAACTGCTCACCCTTTCCACAAAGCTCAGGATTTGGTCAGACTTCTGGTCCCAGAGAATCAGAGAATCAGAGAATCAGCCAGGTTGGATGACACCTCAAAGATCATCGAGTCCAACACTACCATCGTTACTAGACCATGGCACTAAGTGCCACATTCAGTCTCTGCTTGAAAACCTTCAGGGATGGTGAATCTACCACCTCCCTGGGCAGCCCATTCCAATGTCTGATTACTCTCTCTGTAAAAATCTCTTCCTAATATCCAACCTAACGCTCCCCTGGCAGAGCTTGAGTCTGTGCCCTCCTGTCCTGCTGCTGGTTGCCTGGGAGAAGAGACCAACCCCCACCTGACTCCAACCTCCTGTCAGGGAGTTGTAGAGGGTGAGAAGGTCTCCCCTGAGCCTCCTCTTCTCCAGGCTGAACACCCCCAGCTCCCTCAGCCTCTCCTCATGGCACTTGTGCTCCAGTCCCTTCACCAGCCTCATTGCTCTTCTCTGGACCTGCTCCAGCACCTCAATATCCTTCCTGAACTGAGGGGCCCAGAACTGTACACAGTATTCAAGGTGTGGCCTCACCAGCGCCGAGTGCAGGGGCAGAATCACCTCCCTGGTCCTGGAGTCATACATGTGAGTGAAACCATCACCCACCAGTTAAGGCTTGCTCATTCTGAAAAACAAGAGCAAGGGGGTTTGCATTGA
>NW_008685952.1:0-518 GCF_000695815.1 Acanthisitta chloris | reverse complement strand
ACTCTTTCTAAACAGTGACTTCCTGGTGGTTTGAAATGAAATACTTTGCAAGAAGGACTCCTTTTTTCCAAGGAAAGCAAACCTTTCTCTCTCACAAGGCCACATGTGCTACAGATGCTTCCTGTGAGAAAACAGCCCTCAGCACCTTGTGATTGGAATGGCAAATGTGGCCCAAAGCAGCTGGAAGCAGTGCCTAAGGGAATGCAGAACTCTCTCATACCTGGAGGCCAGGCATGTGTGGACACACTCAGGAGAGACCAAGTTATACTGAAGGACTCAATTTCTCTCCTACCTGGAGGCAATTCCAACTGTGCTGCTGGAGTAATGCCCTCAGTGTGCCCTGCTGCCCTGACAAGGATGGCATTTTAAACCTTGGCTCTATACTTTTTCTCAGTGCTCTTACAAAACTTTGGGCCTATCCTCATAGTCCCTATCCTCAGCCGAATTCCTCCCCAAAACTTCAATGCCATAGCTCCACTGAATGGAAAGAAAGTGATACCGAGAAGCAGGCTGAAAGC
>NW_008685951.1:28017-37845 GCF_000695815.1 Acanthisitta chloris | reverse complement strand
CCGCTGCGCAGCACAGAGCCCGGGGTTCGCCACCCCAGCTCTCCCCGTGTCAGACGCGTCCCCTGGGCGGCGGCCGATGGGGACCGCTTCGCTCCGTCTGCAGAGCAAGCGAGACCCGTGTGAACCGAAAGCCCCTGAGCTGCGAAGAGAGCTACGCGGCGCTGCGGCGTTCTGTGTGTCCGGGCAAGCACCGCCCGCCCCTTGTGCGGGGTCCCCACGCTGAAACGGAGAACCTCTTCCCCCAGGTCGGCATTTGGGTTGTGCTCCTGTCTACAGGGAGCTGCTCACCGGACCTGCAGTATGCTGCACATCAGGCAAACTGAAGCCCTGCTTCAGAAGATCATCGGGATTGCCATGTATAGCACTTGGAAGCTGAGAAATGCCAGAGCTGAAGTCGTGTCTATGCTTGCTCTGACTGTGTTTTCAGTGGCACGGTGACACACCAGACCTCCAGCTCTCACCTAGGGGTGTTCCTTTTCTCAGACCCCCTGTGTTTTCTTGCCTGTGCTCCCCCTTTGACCAGGGATGCAGTAGCTCTGGCTGCTTAGCTACCTAGGCTCCCTGGTGGCATCAATATCTGTGTGAACACATGGATTTCTCCACCATAACCTGCTCTGTCCCCAAGGAGGTCTGGAAAACCACTTTGCTGCAGCCTTGAAGTGTGTGTTTTGTGTGGGACATGACAGTCCAACCATGGAGCTGGACACTTGGGCCATGTGTGGGGCATCTAAGTGTGGCAAAGTGGGTCCACTGGGCTGAAAGTGGACCTCAGCCTTCCTCCACTAAACAGCCACAATCTGAATCCCCAGGGTCCAGTTACGACATCAGTCCAAGGCCTTTACAGAGCTTCCTGTCTTTCATGTCTTTTGTGTCTTTCTCTGTGACACATCCTTAGAGTCTCACCCTCCATGGTGAGAGCTGCCCTGCCCCCAGCCAGGGAAACAGGTGTGGAGAAGTCAATGGTAAAATAATCATCCAGACTCAAATACTGAATCATTAAACTGAGACCTGGCAAGGGAGATCCCTGTCACCACTCTGATGCAGACACCTCCCACCCTTGGATCACTGATGGAGAGAGAGATGCCTGTGTTTGCAGGTCACTGACCAGTTGACCCCCAGTCCAGGATGAAGGCCCAGATTCCAGGCTGGGAAGGAGGCTGGCAGTGATGAGCATTTGGCTGAATCCCATCATAGGGAGCAGTTGTGACACAATCAGGGACGTGCTCCAGGTCTGCAGGTTGGTATCCATGTTCTGTCCATCCTTGGTCCAGCTCTCCTGTCTCATCCACCAGATGTCTGTGGGAAAGGAACCTTCAAGTTGGAGTCACTTCATGCACACAGTTGGGTCCATTTCCTGCTATCAAAGCACGTTAGACCATGGAGAAAGTGAAAGCATAGCCATGTGTACTGGATCTCAAGACTTCACTCAAAAGGGCCTAAATCTAGGCTGTGCAAGCAGCTTCCTAACTCCTGAGCAATTGCAATTTGATCATTTGTTCAATGAACCTTTTCTATGTAACCTTTCAACCCACACCTCACACCTCAGGTTAGCAAGATATTTGAGAGCAACAGGTATCTGCTCTCTTCAGTGACCTTGCTGGGAAACAGCAAGCTGAGGGTGAGCTGCACCCACAGCAGCAGGTCCTGTCTGAAGCCAACAGCACAAGCTCCATACTGGCCTCTGCACATCAACAGCTTGTACCCTGCAAGTCCCTACTTATGTCTCCAAGATTAAGGTTCTGTTTACCTGATCTTACACTTGCATTACCTGCAACCCCCATCTCCCTTCATACATCAAATCTCAGTTCCTTTCCAGGAACAGCAAGGAAAGGCTGCTCCCAGAGGGAAGGGAAGCCAGGCAGCAGAGGCTGCAGCAGGGCAGAGGCTGCATTGACCAGGGTGCAGTCCCATAGGACCTGAGGAAGGTGAGCAGAGTAGATCTGATGACAGATGGCTGCATCATCTGAGCTGGTCCTGACCACAGAGGGCCAGATCCCCAGGAGTGGGGAATGTACTCAGAGCCCTGACAACTGACTTCACATGGCTTTACTTTGTCTCCTGAGACTGCGTAGTAAAGAAAGGTAGAAACTCACGTGCCAAATCATAAAACAAAGGTTCAGAGAAGCAAAGGTTAAAGGACTGCAGAAAAAAAAGTTGCAAGCAAAATGAGACAAAGACTGCACTACTGTACTCTAGTGTGTACATCAAAGATGACAGAGCTACCACATCCACCATCCTTGCAGGGTGATCCAACTCAGGGTGAGGTGCCAGGCTGCACATGATAACTCTACCACCATTTGGACTTCCATAGGCTTTCCCAGTTTCTGTAACCTCTGTCTGATCTTCCACAGCTTCTTGCTGTCTAGTGAAATGCAGTTTCCATGGCTTCCACTTGAGGCTCAGACAGACCTCGGCTGCTCAGTTTGCTCTCTGGGCGTCTCTCCCTCTCCACACACCTTCCCTGCAGGAAGCCCCTCGATTCCAGTTTATCAGGCTCCATCCCTTCCTCACAGGGAAGCAGTGCATTCCCTTAATGTGCCTGAAGATATACCTTCCAACATGCCAGGTACAGCAGGGATATTAGTTGTGTGTGCAATTTGTAAAGCCCTTGGTCTCATTGCACTCTCAGCTGTTGACTGAGACCTCTCAGGACCTTGCTGGCTACATTATCAGACATTGAGATAAACGAGAGCCTTGGGAGGAGAGCTGCTCTCTCCTGTTTTGGGGTTGCTGGGTTGTAGCTCTTGGTTTTCAGCCTCAGTTGAGTCTCACCAGACTGGGCCATGAGTGCTGAACTCAAGTCCATTCTATGCAAGCAGAGCCTTCAGCAATCGCAGATGAGCCTGGCCCATCTCTTCCATCACACCACTGCCTGAGCTGGCCCTCTGTCCTCAGGCAGCCTTTGCTTCCCACCCCTCTTCTCAGTTTTCTGCATTAGAACTGCTGAAGCTTCTTGCTCCTCATCCTTTTCCTCTTCTCTATTCCTGGCTGCAGACACGAGCATGGGCCAGTCCATTTGCCTGCTTTTCTGGAGTCAGTAGGCAAGACTGGAAAGTGTCCCACTTGACACTTGACACTTGGGACATAGTATCTGTGCTGAAGATGGTACATGACCTGTCTGGCCAGCACCGAGGATCTGCCATAACTTCAAACTGCTCAGCATAGGCAGAGGCTTCCTGGGGAAAACCATCAGCCTCTAAAAATGTCCTTGCTTGGGACATTCAAAGTGGGGTCCTCAGAGGCTGGTTATTCAGGAAAAGTTGATCCCATGCTACTGGGCAGATAAAGAGCCGTCTGGGCCAGCTCTCCTTTCCAAGGTGGGGAGTCTAGAGTGTATTCATGGTGCACCGGCTGTTGGCCAAGTAGAGGCCAGTTAATTTTTGCTGTATCTGTAATGGGGAAAGTTCTGAGACAGGCACACAGCACAGCAACCACAACTGCAACAGTTAAAGTGTAATGACTGACTGGCAAATGAAAGCAGGTCTTCCTAATGGGAACTGCTATGCAGCCTTAACTTTATGCCTCTACCTGCTCCACTTACGATCTCTGCACGGAATCTAGCACAACAGGACTAAATCTAGTCACGGCCTCTAGGCATTCCTACAATATAACTGCTAAACATATTAAAAGCCAGGGTAACGTTGCAAAATTATTTACTCAAAGTTTGGGGAGTCTAGGGAACAGGCTGTGGCCGGGACACTGTTTGACTGTAGCTGGGCTCCTGCCAGGCACACTCTGCTGTTGGATGTGCCCATGACATGGTCCATCAGGCACTGCAACCACACACAGTCTGGGGTGGGCAAGAGCTCATGTGCAAGGAGCACCCAGGAGGTCCCAGCTGGCCTCTGCAAACACGGTCCCACAGGCTTTCCCTGACTGCAGAGCTGCCCCATGTGCTTCTGTTTTCAGCTTCCAACAGCAAAACCAGTCTGCAGCAGCTGAGGAGATGCCTGCTCACGCCTGGGGAACATATTTCAGAACTAGACCTGGAAAAGCCATAGCTGGAGCAATAAGAGTCCAGAATCCTCATTGACAGTAGCAAGAGCAGTCCCAGGTGCATGTATTTGCTATTGACAAGATCTCAGAGCCGAAAGTTTTGTTTCTTTACTCCTGGACAAGGTAGGATCCTTTGACACATCTGTTTGAGGATTGTTCTGCTTGGGGCAACCAGGCCCTCCCTCACTCCTGGATTGGATCCTGGTTTGGGAGAATGATATTATCTAAATTGTTCAGAGAATTTACGGGGCTGCTAAGGCCCAGGGCTGGTACCTCTTGCACATTTAGCCTGGAAGCAGCCCTCTGCAAGTGCCTTGCTCTGCCCCAGCAGTTATTTGAGCACAGCACTCCTGATCCTTTCGTTCAGAAGACATTCGTCGTCTGCAGGTGACTATGTGGACATGTGTCTCATGGCTCTGACAGAACCAAGGAGCCTATAAGCAAAGGTGATGTTCTCAGAGCACAGGGTGCAGGATTCAGAGCAAAATGGGTTATGCAGCACCATCCGCAATACAGCTGGCACATGAATAACGCTGTCTTCAGCGGGGAACATGATCCAGTCACTGGCACCACTGAAAACAACCTGTCTCCCTTTTATTTGGGCCCTCCCTTCAGGTATTTACCCACACTGATGAGATTGCATGGAGCCTTCTCTTCTCTAGGCTGAATAGCCCAGTCTCCCTCAGCCTTTTCTCATAGGAGAGGTGTTTAGGTAATTTTTCCATGTTTAGATATTGTTATTTTGTCACCACTCAGATTTCTCCAGCTTCAGGTCCTTGAGGACTTTTTATTGGCCATTTCCTTGTCTTCCGACCATTCTTGATGTTCTCTTCACCCACCACAAAGTTATATTAATCCTGCTTTTGCTGATATCTTTGCTGGTGATTCTGAACCACTCACTGCGAGAGGCTGCAAGTGGCACTACTGACGTCTGGCGATAAACAGGGGAATGGAGCAGGGCTGACAGCCCCAGAGAGCACTTGTGTGCAAAAGGGGTCTGCTCCCCTGGGGTTCACCTGCAGAGTATGTCTCTGTGCTCACTTATGGAGCATGGTACCTCGGGAGCGTCAGCATCTACTGCAGCACCCCTGGGTGGAAACAGAAGAGCCGGAGGCACTTGGAGGTTTGCTCCCAGCAGAGAACAACCAGAACCCCTCAGCATTGGAAAAGCTGCTGTCAGGCCAAGCTCTGTGAGCCCAGCAGAGGTCTGCATGGGGATCCTCAGGGGAGCTGTGTCAGGACACCTTGGGGTGCCTCCTCAGGGGAGGATCACAGCCAGGGGCGTGAGGCAGCCCCCAAGGTGCTCTTGTGCTGGGGAGATCAGGGGCTTTGCCTTTGTATGTCATGTCCAGCCCTCAGGTCCTTTGGAACCACTGACCACTGCCCATCCTACAGGGTGAAACATACCTGGCACTGCCAAACCACTGAGATCTCAAAGTGAAAGTTTCTGAGAGGAATGGAGTAAGAGCGATTATTTAAATAACATTATAATGTAGCATCACCATTTATTCCAGAATGCCTTTCTCAGAAATCAGCACAGGCAGCAAATTCAGAATAAGGGAGCTGAAAGAACAAGTACAAACCAGTGGGGCCAAAATGAAGGAACCTGAGGGAAAGTCAGAGCTGTCAATGAAGTGTCAATGGAGTGAGCTGCGCTGGGAAGGGAAACTGGAACTCACTACCCTGGGGCCAAGCACAGTCCCAGTAGTGACAGTGGCCTGTGGCAGCCCAGCACGGAGGAGTGACAGGACTGTGGCTCATAGATCTGTAATTAATCTGCTAGATCTCTTTGGGACTGGGCTGAGCACTATGCAGGATGAACCCTGGTCTGGGCTAGGGCAGATTATCTGGTGATTTTAAAAAAGAAACAGAAAAAAAAAATCTACATCCACCATGATAAGCTGTTCTAAGATGCAATTAACTAGAAGATTAATTGCCCTTGCTATTAAAAGTGTGTCTCATTTCTAATATGTGTTTGCCCAGCTTCAATTTCCAGCCACTGAATCTAGTTTTACTCGCAAATGCCACTCGAAGGGACTGACAGGCCTGAATCAATGCTGCAGGGAGGTTTGGCCAGGCACAGTGGGGCCCAGCAGTGGGTGTCAGGGGGGATGGAGGGGCCCTCAGTGCTCTGTGGGATTGAGGTCTCAGCCCCTCCTGCCCCTCCTGTGAACCCAGGACTGGAGAACAGGCACCCACATCTGCACTCAGGACTCCAAGGAGCACCCATGGTGTGTATGACCCCCACACCTCCACATCTCCCACTGCCAGGAGTCACTGCAGCCCATCACCCACTCATGGTGCTGCTCTAAATTTCTCTGATTTCTCAAGCTTTCTGAAATACCAACCCAGGGCAGGATGCCCCAGCAGCAGAGAACCCACAGACCTGGAGGGACTGGGCACCTGCCCCAGATGTCTGCGTGCAACACACATTCTGCATAACAAAACCCAAGAACTCAAGAAATATTCCTGCTCTGCATTTGAAACGATGATGTGTGGTATTCATATTTTACAGTGATAATGAAATAGTTTCTATTCCATCAGTAATTAAGGAAGATGCTAAACTGTGTAAGTAACAATTTTTATAATGTGCAGGAGGAGAGCTTACATGCAAGAGTGTTTAATTGGCTAATGAGTTCACTGAACCATTTATTTTTTTCTTTATAACAAACCATGGCACACTGGGGAACTTAAGATTACTGCGGGGGAAAAAATCCTATGTCTTGTCAGTATTTAAATGTGTTCACATGGATATCCAAGAAACTACAGAGCTGTTAGTTCAACATACATCCCAAGCAATCACAAACAAGCAGCCAAAGGGTGTCTGGGGTAAATTAGTAAAAGTTAGAACCCAATTTAATGTAATTTGAAAGAGATACTTTAAATTATTTTATGTAACTTTTTTGTAAGTCTACAAGTCTGATACAGCTAACAAGAGACATGTGGCATGCCTAGACTCCTGTAAGTCATTTGACTTGGTTCTACATGACATTCTGATAAGAAAAATTATCTGTATGCTGCAGTCAGTGTGCTCGGTATTAACAGATCTAAGAGAACTGGGGACTGAGAAGACTTATCCTACACAGCCGTTTGACAAGTGTATTTCTAGCTGTATTCTCTTCACATGTCAATGCTACATTATTAGCAATCAAGGAGATATAAAAAACATTTGCTGATTAAATTATTGGAGTGGATAAAAATGACTTGTTGGGATGGTAAAAGTAACAGGTGGCACTTGCCCAAGACAGCCTGGTGTGGTTTGCTGTGAACAGCCAGGCTTGTTACATTCAAGTATAAGGTGCACCATAAAGAAAGCAGAATGTGGGCTTCACTTTGAATCAGGGACAGCATCCTGGATAGTGACCAGTCAAAAACATTAGAGGTTGTGACATATACCAGCTGAGCAAAGACCACACTGAACCGAGGGCATCGCTGCCCAGCCCAGGCCTCCTCCTGGGCTGTGCAAATGGTCAAGTGATGTGAAATACGAGTCCTGGGGTGCCCGAGTGTTTGTGTGGATCTCACATCCACAACAGAAAAACCCTTACACAGTCACAGCATAAACCCATGTTGCACAGCTGTCCTCCCTCCATCTCCAAGGGATGCACAGGGACCAGTAAAGGCCCAGGGGAAGCCTGTGTATGTGGCAGGGGTTGGGTGGCAGCTTCCACACAGGAACAGCACAGCTGAATAGAATTCTAGCCTGAGTAAGGAGAGAAATGGCAGGGATCTGTATAGTTTTGAGAAGTATGATGAAGAGGAACAGACAATAGTTGCCCACATATTCATAGGAAACAGGAGTTTAAGGGCAACAAATGAAACATGATGATGACAGCAGAAAGATAAACAAAAGGAGGTGATTAACACACTGTGCAATTTCGTTCTCCTTGCCATAAGGTCATCAGAATGCTCAAAAATACATAGGCCCAAAAAGTGACTGGTTAAATTTATGCCAGAAGAAAATAAATCTCTCCATGACCAGTAAATACAAAGATGCCTTTTTGACTCAAAAGTACCTACAATACAGATTACAAGCTCAGGGTGGGGAGAAACATGCTGGGGAAGGGTTTATCTCTACTTGCTTTGTCCATTGCCCTTCTGTAAGTACTGTTATGGGTACTAGTCCTCCCATTATGGCCCGTCATGCTCTGTACTGAGGAACAGGAAAAGTCAAGTAAGAGTCAAGCAAGGGCTCGAGGCTGGCAGGGAGGTGCTGCAGGGAGGTGCTGATGCTGTTAGTCTGTCAGAATTGGATACCAGGGACAGGAAGTGCTTTGGCTGCACAGGGAGGGTCAGAGCAGGATTCAGTGGCTGCAGCTGGGATGGAAACTTCTGCCTAGAACTGGGATGACTTTTTTCCCTGAGCACATCACTCAGATGGCTGCACGGAGAATGCAGCGATGGACTTGTGCCTCTCCAGCCAGTCCCAAAGGTGCCTCTTGCTGTGACTGCTCTGCTGACAAACCCAGGTGCATGCTGAAGCAGGAGCAGCAGCCTGTGTCTGAGACATCTAGCAGTGTCCTGGGTTTTTACCTGTGCCTGTGGCAGCTGGTAAAAACACACTAGAACCACATGTCCCTGTGCTAGCAAATCCACATGCTCGCTGTCCTCACTGGAGACTGCAGCCCTCCTCCTCAGGATGGTTAAATTTCCCTGGAAAAACTGTCCCAGCAAGTACATCCAATGATACATTAGGAATTTTCCCTTCAGAAACCTGAGAAAATAGCAGAGCTTGTTAAATTGCCAGAATGTGCTCTGGAACATTAAACCTTTTTAAGTCTGTTCTTGTAAATGTTTTTGAAAATCAATTGCTAATCAATTAGCATAACTGAGTTAAACTCAGAGCATTTGCTCTCAGCCTGCACTTAACTTGAACCTTTCTGATTGTTTCAGTTCAGAAAAAGGGCTGAAGTGCCCAGCTTTTCTGGTAGGTTGGTTTGATTTGGTTTGGTTTGGTTTGGATTTTAACCCTTAGTTACCTCAGTCACTCTGTAAAAGGTTCTCCCCTTTTTCCTACCAGCCTCACATTCCTTGAAGATGGTTACCCGGCAGCATCCTTACACACAATGAACTTGTGCCCTTTCAATTTCAGTGGGAACACAGACAAAATTCAGTCTATGAAAATTTGTGCCCAGGGATGGACTGTCCCTCTCAGCCACCTGCCTGACCTTAGCCCTCCCATGCATGCTGGGACATCCTGCCTACAAACCTGGTGGCTCTGAGAGGAGCCCTGGAAACACACCTGCAGCTCCACACAGGTCCTTTGCTGCAGCAGGTGCTCATCTGGGCCACACCACCTTTGTCCAAGGAGGACTAGGCTGTGCCAGGAGCTGGTCTGCCTGCATGTGCAGGGTCTCTGCATTCTCCTGCATTTGCAGAAACCAAACCCTGCGGGTTCACCTGCTCCCATCAGAGCTGCTCTCATGACCCAGTGCAGAGCAGCCTCAAAGCTGGCAAAACCAACCAGCAACACCTGAGGAATGGCTGAAGCCTAATAGCCTCAAGAAAACTACAAAATAAAGCAAACCCTTAAATCCAACCCTTCCCTGCCCTTAAGGTGATATTATTCTAGTGGATGAGCACCCATTACTGCAGGCATGGGGACAGTCCAAGTGTACTGTCTGCAGGCTGCCTTCAGACCAGGACATCTGGTCAGGCTAAGGCAGTCCAGGACTGTGCTGCCACCAAAAGGGATAGACCCTCCTGCTTCTGTTCCTCCTCCAGCCACAAACATAATCTAAAAATGAACTCTCTACAGTGGCGATTAGACTTTGGGAATAAGACCACCATGCCTGATGCCATAAACAGATCACCTGAGCAGACAAGCCAGCT